>NC_041381.1:191893814-191916592 GCF_002162155.2 Triticum dicoccoides
CCTAAGTATTTGAAAATCCTACCGAGTGGAGAGCAAACCTCCCACTCAGGGGCTTAGCTGCAGTCCAGTACTCGCCTAAGTATTTGAAAATCCTACCGAGTGGAGAGCAAACCTCCCACTCGGAGGCTTAGCTGCAGTCCAGTACTCGCCTAAGTATTTAAAAATCCTACCGAGTGGAGAGCAACCCTCCCACTCGGGGCCTTATCTGCAGTCCAGTACTCGCCTAACTATTTGAAAATCCTACCGAGTGGAGAGCAACCTTCCCACTCCGGGGCTTAGCTGCAGTCCAATACTCGCCTAAGTATTTAATCCATTCCCATCCGCAAGGATGACGAGGTGCAGGTCGACTGCTACCTTCTCCTTCGGAGCTACGCCACAAATACAATGTGCACTCTACAAGGACGACGAGGTGCAGGTCGACTGCTACCTTCTCCTTCGTAGCTATGCCACAAATACAATGTGCGCTCTGCAAGGACGACGAGGTGCAGGTGGACTGCTACCTTCTCCTTCAGAGCTACGCCACAAATACAACATGTGCTCTGCAAGGACGACGAGGTGCAGGTCGACTGCTACCTTCTCCTTTGGAGCTACGACACAAATACAATGTGCGCTCTGCAAGGACGACGAGGTGCAGGTCGACTGCTACCTTCTCCTTTGGAGCTACGACACAAATACAATGTGCGCTCTGCAAGGACGACGAGGTGCAGGTCAATTGCTACCTCCTCCTTCGGAGCTATGTCACAAATACAACGTGCTCCATCCCGATCCGCAAGGACGCAGGTCGACTGCAATCCGTGCTCCATCCCTACCTGCAAGAGCGATGAAGTGCAGGTCGACTGGACTTTCCACCTCAGAGCTGCGTCTCAAGCATTAAAGTATATTCCGAGTCAAGAACAAAGTTCGCTCGAAGGCAAATGCAAGCATATTCAATGATAAGCCAAGTTCAGATAACATCCTACGGATTCAGAAGTGCTCAGGCGTCAAGCCTGTAAAACTTTATCGGTTACAAAACCACTCGGCATTCCGAGGCAAATTTAAGGCGAAGCATAAAAGTTTTTCTTACTCCTCAGGTGGAGGAATAGAGGGCGCGACAAAATGGTCCAGGTCGATTCTGTCAGCAATCCGAGTGGCAGCAGCAATGAAGGTCTCCATGAAAGATTGGAAGTCGTGCTTTTTGGTATTGGCCACTTTGATGGACGCCAGCTTGTCCTCTCGCGCATCCTTGAAGTGAACACGGACCAGAGACAGAGCAACGTCAGCACCGCACCTGGCAGAAGACTTCTTCCATTCTTGCACGCGACCAGGATCTTCATTCAGTCGAGTCATTAGAGACTCGAGGTCATTTTGAAGCGTTTCTCCTGGCCAGAGTGTCGTGTCGATTCGCGACGCCGCAACCTTCAGTCGAGCAAGGTAGTCAACAACTCTAGCAACACGAGACTCTAGTCGGAGCACGTTCATAGCGGCTTCATCCTTCAAAGGAGAGTTAGTGGGGTCCAAGCTTGTCTCCACTCGACTGGTCTCCTCCTCGAAGTTTTGGCAGAATTCTGTAAACACAATTTGAAGTTAAGCCAACAGTTCTATGATGAGTCGATGATAACAAGTCAGTCGGATAGAAGAGATTACCTTCAAGCATGATGAATAACTTCTTGGCGAGCCGTCCCAGATAAGCCTCCAGATCGTTCTTCTTCCCCACCAGTTCACTAGCCTTGTCATTTAGAGCTATCTTTTTATTCTTCAGACGGCTGACCTCCTTGTTGGCCGCGTCGAGAGCAGCTTTCAGATTGGCGTTCTCCTCTTCAAGTTTACCGACTGAAGCCAGTTTCTCTTCTGCAAGCTTCGTTTTGTCCAAAGCTGCCTTCTGCGCCTCGGCAAGGTCATGGTCCTTCTTCTTCAGAGCCTCCTTCATTTTATCTACAAAATGACAATGAGATCAGAATCGGGAATGGGCAGAAAGATAAAGACAGTCATCAAGATTCTCACCAACCATACCTTTTTCTTCATCTTTCGCCTTCTTGAAGTTCTCCTGAACAAGCTTCAAGTCAAGGTCGAGCTGGATATGTTTGTTTTCCAATTCAGTATAGCGAGCCACAAGCTTGCAAGATTTCTGCGAAGGATCAGTCGATAGACATCAAAGATAGGTTGCTTCCGAGTGACTAAGAGAAAAATCGTAACATTTCTAAGACTACAGCCGAATCAAAATATTCAATAGTAGTCTCGGGGACTACACCCAGTGGGTGCACTCAGCGTGCCCCCACTGGTTCTACCGACTCGGTCCGATCAGTCGGCCGAAAGAGGCAAAGAGGTTATGATCCTAAAACTATAGCACTATAGCTAACTGCCAGCAGTCAGCCATGGTCTCATCATGATCTACCAAAAAAATAGGTTCTTCAGACCTTAGTCGACTGCCAGCAGTCGGCCATGGTCTCGGGGACTACACCTAGTGGGTGCACTCAGTGTGCCCCCACTGGTTCCAAGATTCCATTCAACATGGTCCGACCAGACCGAGTGAGGAAGTTAGAGTGAAGAAATTCAAAATACAAAGACTACAGTCGACTGCCAGCAGTCTACCATAGTCTCGGGGACTACACCCAGTGGGTGCACTCAGCGTGCCCCCACCAATCCAAAAATTCAATCGACACACCCAGTGGGTGTACAGAAACAAAGATCTTCGGAAAGAAAGTCTTCAGATAGCATATCCTAACAGAACAAGAGGTGACCAACTAACCTGGACGTTGCTCTGAAGGGCTGAGCTAGCATCATAGGCCGCTTGGCTGGCTTCCCGGATCGCCTTCACCTGCTCCATCATGATCCCCGCCTGGCGTATAGCCTCCTTAGCAGCACCCGCTTGGTCCTCTAGGACGTGGTGTGTGGAGGGTCAGCAGTCGACGACGAAGGTCGAGCACTCGTCTGCGGCACAGCGAAGGACACGGAATTCCGAGTAGTATTACCACCATCCTGAACCGGTGCCTCAGGCACCGATGTAGTCTGAGTGGTCTTGCCAGCCGGCGCCTTTCTATTCCTCCTCGGCCTCAGCGGCGCCTCGTCGTCATCATCAGGGAGATCAATGACATGAGGAGGAGCTTCAGAAAAAGTCCAAAGTTAAAATCGAAATCCAATCGACCAAAAGTGAAACTACAAATATCGTACCAAGGTTGGAGGTGGCAGCGTCTTCCATTTCCTGGTCTTCATTCTTGGCGGAGGTCTCGGAGGTAGTAGCACTGCAAATTTCAGAAACCAGTCGGTTAGTCAATGAGTCGACCAAAAGTCTGTCCATGCTAAACGAGAAAACACAAGTTCTACTGTTACACGGAGATGGTGGGAATGGTCATTCTCATCTTGGGCAAGGCCTTCGGTGGCTTTGATGATGCCGCTCGTGGATGCTTCGGCGCTTTTTCAGTCGGCACCGGAGAAGCCGTTCGAGGACGCTTTGACGACTGCCCAACAGGCACAGTCGCTTTGCCATGCTCGCTCGCGGGGTCGTGGGTGAGCTTGGATTGCCTTTCCGTGCGAGGAGGATCGACTTCCTCCTCCTCCTCTTCACTGGAGCCGTTGTCATCATCTTCCCCCTCGCCATCAGATTGCTACTCCTCCTCACTTTCACCTCCGCTCGCCTCCTCCTCCTCGGCATGTTCTTGCGCCCCGTTGGGCATCGAGTACATCTCAGCAATGGCCTAGAAGACAACAAACAAGACAAAAGTCAGTCGATTGATTTTAAGCAAACAGAATGAAGAAAGCAGGATCACAGTCAGAGATGTAGAATTGGACCTGGTCTACTTCGTATGATTGGTCGAGTGGAGGAATCCTCCTGGCTCCTCGGGGGTTGTCTTTGTTCCCTGTGATGCTCGTCAGCCACCTCTCCAGCACGGCATCCTCGACCTCCTCCGGGTGGATCCGAGCGGTGTCCTCAGTGCCAGAATACATCCACATCGGATGGTCTCGAGCTTGAAGCGGCTGGATGCGTTGTCGGAGGAAGACCTCCTAGAGGTCCATGCCGGTCACCCTGTCATGGATAAGCTGGACAACACGTTCGACCAGCACCTTAACCTGCACCTTCTCTTTTGGAGTCACCTTCAAAGAGGAAGGCTTTCTCACTTGGTCCATGGAAAAAGGAGGGAGTCCGGTCGACTGCCCTGGCGTCGGCTGGTCTTTGCAGTAAAACCAGGTCGACTGCCATCCACGGACCGAGTCGGGTAGGATCATGGCCGAAAAAGAACTTTTCCCCCTCATTTGAACAACAAGACCCCCACACATATGAATCACTTGTGTTCTCTCATCACTCGGATTGGCCTTTTTCACTGTCTGGGAGCGACAGGTGAAAATGTGCTTGAAAAGACCCCAATGAGGCCGACAACCCAGGAAATTCTCGCACAAAGACACGAAAGCAGCGAGGTACATGATGGTGTTGGGTGTGAAGTGGTGGAGTTGCACCCCAAAGAAATTCAGAAATCCTCGAAAGAAAGGGTGAGGCGGCAAAGAAAACCCACGGTCGACATGGGTGGCCAAGAGAACGCACTCACCCTGCTGAGGCTGCAGCTCAGACTCCTTCCCCGGGAGCCACACCGATCCATGGGAGATCAGTCCTCCATTGGCCAGGTCGTCAAGAGCTTCTTGACGAATCTTCAAGCGGATCTAGTCGCCCTGGATCTAGCCCTGCGGCAGGCCGACCCTCGATGAAGATCCACCCCGACAGGTCGCCCTTCCCTTCGCCTTCGCCGTCGCCTTCTTCGCCCGCTCCAGGGCTGCCGTCTTCTCTTTCACCATCATCAGCGGCGAGACGGGCATAGGGCAGCGGCACTGAGACGGAAGCGAACGCGGCGGATAAGTCTGAGGAAGAGAGGAGGAAATGAGAATGCATTGTTCAAAAACCCCTGTCCGGCGCCTTATATGAGGTTGCTTCCGAGTGACTGACTTGTAGGCCCGGGCGATCCTGTCAAATCCCGCAACAGTCGCGCGCACGATACGTGGCGAAAAAGGTGGTGCGGAGATCGAGGCATCCCTGCCTTATCCCATCCGATTACTGCGGCCTCCTCCGTCCGCGGCGCTTCCCGAAATTCGAATCCCGTTAAATCCGCAAGCTGCAGAGCAACTCGTCAGACGAAAGATTCCCTCTGCTCTGTCGTTCGGAGTTCTCCAAGTAAATAAATTCACTCGACGGATACAAAGAATGGATCAAGGCGACTAAAAAAGAAGTTGGTGCCGTCACCTAAGTTCATTGATCCAGAACAAGACATACTCATAGCACGAAAATGGGTCGGAAGTGTGTTCAACTCTTTCCCCACTCAAATCTCGATCGTTTGGGGGCTAATGATGAAGCTATGTACCTAGGGTAGAGTCATGGACCTGTCCAAGATACCCTCCCCAAGGACATCTCTAGAAGAGACCACCTTTCAATCGACCCGGAAGTGTTCCAGTCGACATACTTGAAGACACTCGACCATGAAGCCAATCACTCGACTGCCTGGAGACCTAAAGTCACTCTGCACGCAAACGGTCTATCATTAAGTAGCTTTTATGGTCATCATAGCACTTTATTTGTGGCGCTACCAGTAACGCCCAATCTTAATGTACCTTAAACCCTGCATAACTGAGGGCCGGAGGGGTCTGGCGGACTCTATATAAGCCACCCCCCTCCTTAGTGTAAAGGGTTCGCACCCCTATAACTCATATACACTTAATCCAGTCGACCGCCTCCGGGCTCCGAGACGTAGGGCTGTTACTTCCTACGAGAAGGGCCTGAACTCGTAAATCTCTTTCGTATACAACTACTCCATAGCTAGGATCTTGCCTCTCCATTCCTACCCCCCTACATTACTGTCAGACTTAGAACCACGACACTGGGTGCATGTTTACTCCCCGTGCAACAAATTTCAAACAATGAGAATCTTGATTTTTAAATTCTAGTACATCCGAACCTTATTTGAAGTTCATGAAACTTATCGTGTTGTCATATGGACACCAATAAAAAGTTGCATTGTACTTTTTTTGGTAAAATTTGAGACCAGTTTTGATGTAATCTTTATCTAATTAGAAACTGGAGATTATTAATAATTGGGAACCAATATCCCAAATGGACTATTTATTCAAACCATGAGCGTTAGACCAACAATGGATACGTGCCATGCTTCGGTTTAGCAAAAAATAAAGCAGGATCATTGATCATCCAAATAGAAAAACAATATACGTGCCGCCATGCAACCCGTGTACCGTGCGAGCAGGAGTGAGTTGACGGGACACATGCGAGCAGTCCACCATGCAGGCAGACCGGGAGGCATGCGTGGAGGTGTGTGAATTGACGGAGGCGTGTGATACGTCTCTAACGTATCTATAATTTTTTATTGTTCCATGCTATTATATTACCCGTGTTGGATGTTTATGGGCTTCACTTTACACATTTATATAATTTTTGGGACTAACCTACTAACCGGAGGCCCAGCCTGTATTGCTGTTTTTTTTGCCTATTTCAGTATTTCGAAGAAAAGGAATATCAAACGGAGTCCAAATGCAATGAAACCTTCGGGAGCGTGATTTTTGGAACGAACGTGATCCAGAGGACTTGGAGTGCAAGTCAAGAATTAGCCGAGGCGGCCACGAGGGTGGAGGGCACGCCCACCCCTATAGGGCGCGCCCCCCTATCTCGTGGGCCCCTCGGGCGGCCACCGACCTACTTCTTCCTCTTATATATACCCACGTACCCCGAGAACATCAGAACAAGCCACGAAAACATAGTTCCACCTCCGTAACCTTCTGTATCCGTGGGATCCCATCTTGTAGCCTTCGCCGGCACTCTGCTGGAGGGGGAATCGACCATGGAGGGCTTCTACATCAACACCATAGCCCCTCCGATGAGTTGTGAGTAGTTTACCACAAACCTTCGGGTCCATAGTTATTAGGTAGATGACTTCCTCTCTCTTTTTGGATCTCAATACCATGTTCTCCTCGATCTTCTTGGAGATCTATTCGATGTAACTCTTTTTGCGGTGTGTTTGTCGAGATCCGATGAATTGTGGGTTTATGATCAAGTTTATCTATGAGAAATATTTGAATCTCCTCTGAATTCTTTTATGTATGATTGAGTTATCTTTGCAAGTCTCTTCGAATTATCAGTTTGGTTTGGCCTACTAGATTGATCTTTCTTGCAATGGGAGAAGTGCTTAGCTTTGGGTTCAATCTTGCGGTGTCCTTTCCCAGTGACAGCAGGGGCAGCAAGGCACGCATTGTATTGTTGCCATCGAGGATAAAAAGATGGGGTTTATATCATATTGCATGAGTTTGTCCCTCTACATCATGTCATCTTTCTTAATGCGTTACTCTGTTCTTCTAAATTTAATACTCTAGATGCATGCTGGATAACGATCGATGTGTGGAGTAATAGTAGTAGATCCAGGCAGGAGACGGTCTACTTGTCGCGGACGTGATGCCTATATATATGCTCATGCCTAGATAATCTCATAATTATTCGCTTTTCTATCAATTGCTCGACAGTAATTTGTTCACCCACCGTAATTCTTATGCTATCTTGAGAGAAGCCACTAGTGAAACCTATGGCCCCCGGGTCTATCTTTTATCATATAAGCTTTCAATTTACTTTTATTTGCATCTTTACTTTTCCAATCTATATTATAAAATACCAAAAATATATTTATCTTATCATACTATCCCTATCAGATCTCACTTTCGCAAGTGGTCGTGAAGGGATTGACAACCCCTTTATTGTGTTGGTTGCGAGTTCTTTTTTTGTTTGTGTAGGTGCGTGGGACTTTTGAGGAGCCTCCTACTGGATTGATACCTTGGTTGTCAAAAACTGAGGGAAATACTTACGCTACTATTGCTGCATCACCCTTTCCTCTTCAAGGAAAACCAACACAAGCTCAAGACGTAGCAAGAAGGATTTCTGGTGCCGTTGCCGGGGAGGTCTTCTCTCAAGTCAAGACATACCAAGTACCCATCACAAACTCATCTCCCTCACATTTACATTATTTGTCATTTGCCTCTCGTTTTCCTCTCCCCCACTTCACCCTTGCCGTTTTATTCGCCCTCTCTTTCCCAATCTTCTCTCTCTCTTGCTTGTCTTTTTGTGTGCCTGTTTGTCCTTATGGCTTTGCCTAAGAGTACCGACCTCCTTCTTAGAAGGTTGGAAGAAATTGAATCAAACGTTAGAAGTTTTATGAGTTTACAATTTGAGCATAATAATTTCTTCAGAAAAGAGCTTAAAGAACAAAAAGGTTTTTTGGGGTTTATGAACAAGGAGCTTGATGATATGTCTAAGGAATTTTATGGTTTTAACTCTCAAATTACCCGACTTGAAAATTCTATAGCCCAAATTTCTGATAAGCAAGCTACCTTAGTCAATAAGATGGCTGCCAAACCAGAAAGTCTAGGTGAAAATAATGATGAAGATCTTAAAGTTATTGATGTGTCCCCTATTATATCTTTGTTTTGCAATATGAATCTTAATAATAATGGGATTGGAGATGAGTCAACTTTAGTTAAAAGGCGTCCCAATAATTCGGAGTTTTTAGATCTTGATGCTAAATTTGGTAAAAGTGGGATTGGAGAGGTCAAGACTTTAAATAGCATTGAACCCACTATCTTGGATTTCAAGGAATTTGATTATGATAATTGTTCTTTAGAAGGTTGTATTTCCTTGTTGCAATCCGTTGTGAATTCTCCTCATGCTTATAGTCAAAATAAAGCTTCTACCAAACATATTGTTGATGCCTTGATGCACTCTTTTGATGAAAAACTTAATTTGGAAGTTTCTATACCTAGAAGACTTAGTGATGAGTGGGAACCTACTATAAAGATTAAAAGTAAGATCATGAGTGTTTTGCTTTATGTGATTTGGGTGCTAGTGTTTCCACGATTTCAAAAACTTTATGTGATGTTCTAGGTTTACATGATCTTGATGTTTGCTCTTTAAATTTGCACCTTGCGGATTCCACCATTAAAAAGCCTATGGGAAGGATCAATTATGTTCTCATTGTTGCATATAGAAATGTGGTGTCCTTAGATTTTATTGTTCTTGATATAGATTGCAATCTTTCTTGCGTTATTATTCTTGGTAGACCTTTCCTTAGAACGACTGGCGCGATTATTGATATGAAGGAAGGGAATATTAGATTACAATTTCCATTAAGGAAAGGCATGAAGCACTTTCCAAGAAAGGAAATCAAATTACCTTATGAATCTATCATGCGAGCCACTTACGAATTGAGTGCCAAAGATGACACTACTTAGATCTATCCTCGCTTTTATGCCTAGCTAGGGGCGTTAAACGATAGCGCTAGTTGGGAGGCAACCCAATTTTATTTGTGTTTTTTGTTTTTGTTTCTATTTAGTAATAAATTTTTGCATATACCTTCTGTTTAGATGTGTTTTTATTTTTTTAATTAGTGTTTGTGCCAAGTAGAACCTATAGGATAACCTATGGTGATAGTTAATTTGATTCTGCTAAAAAACAGAAACTTTGCGTGCATGAAATTAGTTTTGTTCAATCACAGAAACGAGCTTTTGCGTTTATTATTTTTGCTGTAGATCAATAGACAAATTTCCCAGGACTTCCTATTTTGGTAGGATTTTTAGAGTTCCAGAAGTATTCGTGGGTTACAGATTGCTACAGACTGTTCTATTTTTGACAGATTCTGTTTTTCGTGTGTTGATTGCTTATTTTGATGCATCTATGGCTAGTATTAAGTGGTATGAACCATAGAGAACTTGGAATACTGTAGGTTTAACACCAATATAAATAAAGAATGAGTTCATTACAGTACCTTATGTGGTGGTTTTGCTTTCTTTCACTAACGGAGCTTATGAGATTTCCAGTTGAGTTTTGTGTTGTGAAGTTTTCAAGTTTTGGGTAAAGATTTGATGGACTATGGAATAAGGAGTGGCAAGAGCCTAAGCTTGGGGATTCCCATGGCACCCCAAGATATTAAATAATAGCCAAAATCCTAATATTGGGGATGCCCCCGAAAGGCATCCCCTCTTTCGTCTTCGTTTATCGGTAACTTTACTTGGAGCTATATTTTTATTCACCACATGATATGTGTTTTGCTTGGAGTGTCTTGTATGATATTAGTTTTTGTTTCTAGTTTAACACAATCATCCTTTCTGTACACACCCTTTGGGAATAAGCCCACTTGATTTGAATTTATTAGAATACTCTATGTGCTTCACTTATATCTTTTGAGCTAGGTAGTTTTTGCTCTAGTGCTTCACTTATATCTTTTAGAGCACGGCGGTGGATTAATTTTGAAGAAATTGTTGATCTCTCATGCTTTACTTATATTATTTTGAGAGTCTTTAAGAACAGCATGGTATTTACTATGGTTATAAAATTGGTCCTAGAATGGTAGGCATCCAAGTTGGGTATAATAAAAACTATCATCGAAAGTGAATTGGATGTTATGATCATTTTGATACTTGATAATTGTTTTGAGATATGGAGGTAGTGATATTAAAGTCATGCTAGTTTGGTGATTATGAATTTAAATAATTCTTGTGTTGAAGTTTGTGATTCCCGTAGCATGCACGTATGGTGAACCGCTTTGTGATGAAGTTCGAGCACAATTCTATTTATTGATTGTCTTCCTTTTGAGTGGCGGTCGGGGACGAGCGATGGTATTTTCCTACCAATCTATCTCCCTAGGAGCATGCACGCAATAATTTGTTTTTTATGACTTGTAGATTTTTGCAATAAGTATATGAGTTCTTTTGACTAATGTTGAGTCCATGGATTATACGCACTCTCACCCTTCCACCATTGCTAGCCTCTCTTGTGCCGCGTAACTTTCACCGGTACCATACACCTACCATTTACCTTCCTCGAAACAGCCACCATACCTACCTATTATGGCATTTCCATAGCTATTCCGTGATATATTTCCATGCAACTTTCCACCGTTCCATTTATATGACATGCATCATCATTGTCATATTGCTCTTTGCATGATCATGTAGTTGACATCGTATTTGTGGCAAGGCCACCTTCATAATTTTCATACATGTCGCTCTTGATTCATTGCATATCCCGGTACACCGTCGGAGGCATTCATATAGAGCCATATCTTGTTCTAAGTATTGAGTTGTAATTCTTGAGTTGTAAGTAAATAAAAGTGTGATGATCTTCATTATTAGAGCATTGTCCCAGTGAAAAAACGATGATGGAGACTATGATTCCCCCACAAGTCGGGATGAGACTTCGGACTAAAGAAAAAAAAAGAAAAAAAGGGAAAGGCCACAAAAAAAAAGAAAGGCCAAAGAAAAAAAAGAGAAAAAAATAAAAAAGGAAAAAAGGAAAAAAATGAGAGAAAAAGAGAGAAGGGACAATGCTACTATCCTTTTTACCACACTTGTGCTTCAAAGTAGCACCATGACCTTCATGATAGAGAGTCTCCTATGTTGTCACTTTCATATACTAGTGGGAATTTTTTCATTATAGAAATTGGCTTGTATATCCCGATGACGGGCTTCCTCAAAATGCCCTAGGTCTTTGTGAGCAAGCGAGTTGGATGGACACCCACTTAGTTTCTTTTGTTGAGCTTTCATACATTTATAGCTCTAGTGCATCCGTTGCATGGCAATCCCTACTCACTCACATTGATATCTATTAATGGGCATCTCCATAGCCCGTTGATACGCCTAGTTGATGTGAGACTATCTTCTCCTTTTTTGTCTTCTCCACAACCACCATTCTATTCCACATATAGTGCTATGTCCATGGCTCATGCTCATGTATTGCGTGAAAATTGAAAAAGTTTGAGATTACTAAAGTATGAAACAATTGCTTGGCTTGTCATCGGGGTTGTGCATGATTAAATACTTTGTGTGATGAAGATAGAGCAACATGCAGACTATATGATTTTGTAGGGATAACTTTCTTTAGCCATGTTATTTTGAGAAGACATGATTGCTTTGATTAGTATGCATGAAGTATTACTATTTCTTATGTCAATATGAACTTTTATTTTGAATCATTTGGATCTGAACATTCATGCCACAATAAAGAAAATTACATTGAGAATTATGCTAGGTAGCATTTCACATCAAAAATTCTGTTTTTATCATTTACCTACTCGAGGACGAGCAGGAATTAAGCTTGGGGATGCTTGATACGTCTCCAATGTATCTATAATTTTTGATTGTTCCATGCTATTATATTACCTATTTTGGATGTTCATGGGCTTTACTTTACACATTTATATCATTTTTGGGACTAACCTACTAACTGGAGGCCCAGCCCGTATTGCTGTTTTTTTTGCCTATTTCAGTATTTCGAAGAAAAGGAATATCAAACGGAGTCCAAATGCAATGGAACCTTCGGGAGCGTGATTTTTGGAACGAACGTGATCCAGAGGACTTGGAGTGCGAGTCAAGAAGCAGCCAAGGCAGCCACGAGGGTGGAGGGCACGCCCACCCCTACAGGGCGCGCCCCCTATCTCGTGGGCCGCTCGGGCGGCCACCGACCTACTTCTTCCTCCTATATATACCCACGTACCCCAAGAACATCAAAACAAGGCACTTAAACCTAGTTCCACTGCCGTAACCTTTTCTATCCGCGAGATCCCATCTTGGAGCCTTCGCTGGCGCTCCACCGGAGGGGAATCGACCATGGAGGGCTTCTACATCAACACCATAGCCCCTCCGATGAGTTGTGAGTAGTTTACCATAGACCTTCGGGTCCATAGTTATTAGAGAGATGGCTTATTCTCTCTTTTTGGATCTCAATACCATGTTCTCCTCGATCTTCTTGGAGATCTATTTGATGTAACTCTTTTTGTGGTGTGTTTGTCGAGATCCGATGAATTGTGGGTTTATGATCAAGTTTATCTATGAGATATATTCGAATCTCCTCTAAATTCTTTTATGTATGATTGAGTTATCTTTACAAGTCTCTTCGAATTATCAGTTTGGTTTGGCCTACTAGATTGATCTTTCTTGCAATGGGAGAAGTGCATAGCTTTGGGTTCAATCTTGCGGTGTCCTTTCCCAGTGACAGCAGGGGCAGCAAGGCACATATTGTATTGTTGCCATCAAGGATAAAAAGATGGGGTTTATATCATATAGCATGAGTTTATCCCTCTACACCATGTCATCTTTCTTAATGTGTTACTCTGTTCTTATGAACTTAATACTCTAGATGCATGTTGGATAGCGGTTGATGTATGGAGTAATAGTAGTAGATGCAGGCAAGAGTCGGTCTACTTGTCACGGACGTGATGCCTATATACATGATCATGCCTAGATAATCTCATAATTATTCGCTTTTCTATCAATTGTTCGACAGTAATTTGTTCACCCATCATAATACTTATGCTATCTCGAGAGAAGCCACTAGTGAAACCTATGGCCCCCGGGTCTATCATTTATCATACAAGCTTTCAATTTACTTTTGTTTGCATTTTTACTTTTCCAATTTATATTATAAAATACCAAAAATATATTTATCTTATCATACTATCTCTATGAGATCTCACTTTCGCAAGTGGCCGTGAAGCGATTGACAACCCCTTTATTGCGTGGGTTGCGAGTTCTTTGTTTGTCTCTGTAGGTGTGTGGGACTTTTGAGGAGCCTCCTACTGGATTGATACCTTGGTTCCCAAAAACTGAGGGAAATACTTACGCTACTATTGCTGCATCACCCTTTCCTCTTCAAAGGAAAGCAACGCAAGCTCAAGATGTAGCAGCGTGCTCGCTACACAGTGTCATCGGGAGGCATGTGAGTAGCTGTGTGAAACGACGGTAGACATGCCAGCAGTCCGGTGCGCAGGCTCACCGGGAGGCGAGCCAGCGGTTTGACCATCGCCCGCCTCTCTCCCAGTACTACATATTAAGAGCTCTCCCATATCAATGGTGCAACCGAGCGGCCGCACCCCCATCCTCGCCACACACACAATCCCCTCTCTCCGCTTGCATCCTCGACGCCGCTCTAAGTCATCAAAGCCGTTAGTGTATGAGGATGCCGCCGAAGCGCCCCATCGGAGGGAGTGGCGACGCCGGGGCTGCTAAAGCACCGGAGGACGGCGTGGAGACGGAGACAGAGGTTGTCGTCACCGCCAGCGAGTTATCGCTGCAACCTGACGTCATCGCCGGCGTCGAGCTTCCACAGCCGGAGGCGCAGTTCCACACTGACTCTGGTGACGACTCGGGCGATGAGTCCGACGACCACTCCGATGACGACTCCGAGGACGACGGACAACTGGTTAGTCATCTATACCCATTTATCTGTCAAATAGAGCCCATGTTTTCTCTGGTTACTCCCGCCTCCCCTTTTTGGAATAGAAATCCTATGGTTATGTTCTCCCAATCCATGAAATCTGAGTAAGTTTCGTTAGATCCATGTAGTGTATTGATTGTTTGAATGGTACAAGTGATAAGTGATTAATTGTTTCATCTGTGGAAATGATTTCTGCTAGTAATCCGACTAGGGTTAGTGTTCGTGCTGATAATTCCTAGCTAGGACTTGACAATTTATTTTGAATGACCTACATATGTTTGTGCCATTATTTTCTTCAAGATTGGTTTGTACATACACGAATGTGTTTACAAATCAAACCATAATCTCTGGACATGTATAAATAAATAGCCATAAATTCCTAATCCTACTTCATGGCATGTAATCGTTGATTTGATGCCAATTTTTGGCAACTGCCAAATGTTCGCTAGAGATTAGTTTGTAACCATTAATTTGAGCCACATTTTTTTACTATTTGTATAGATGTTGTCTGATGATGTGGACAACGAGGATGAAGATGTCCAGAGGAGGTACAAGAGGCAAATCCTGAGGGAGCTTTGTGCGGGAATGCATAACAGGCGTATTAGGACCCGGGACGGCGGCTATCGATGCCCATTTTGCAACCACAAGCTTCATGGCGCATATCAAAGTGTTCTGGCGCATGCAAGAGGACGGGCCATTGGCTCCTTCAAGCAGAAGTATTCTCGCAGGGTGGAGCACAGTGCGTATGCCGAGTACCTGGAGAAGCTTCAGGATCGTGCCGACATGTGAGATGAGATGTGGGATCGAACTATGTATGCTTGAGCATGCTTAATGACGGTTGAACTATGCTTGATGACATGTACGCTTATTATCTATGTCTGAGTATGTTTAATCAATGTTTACCTATGTCTAACTGTGGGATATGGATGCAATCAGTTCGGTTGATGGAATCTACCTCTGTCCTCATTTATTGGCCCCCTTTGTAATTTGTGTTAAATGTTAACCAAAGATTTAACTGACAAAATGTTAGTGTAGGTCAACAAAAATTATATCGCTGGATGCGTATTTGAACATAGTGTTCAATGATATAATTTTTGGTGACATGCATAAACTTTTCTTAGTCAAATATTTGGTCGAAATTTGGTACAAATTATAGAGGGAACCAATAAACCCGGACGGAGGTAGTACGTCAATCACACATGGTTCCCAAAATTGGAACCATGTGCAATGAATTTCATTTTGCCTGTTGCTTCAATCACACACGTTTCCCAAAATTGGAACCATGTACAATGACTTTCATTTCGCTTATTGCGTCAATCACACAAGGTTGGCTCTAGCAAACCGTTGCCTCCGAAATTCTTTGTGGGATCGAAAACCCTCACCACCCAATTCAAAAAAGAAAAAGAAAACCCTCACCCCTACCCGCCACCCCATGCCTCTGGTACCCATTCACACCTGCACAAGCTCCTCTGCGTCTATGCATGGCACCACCTATCGTGGCGGTAACCACTTAGCTCGACCCCTACCGCCGCTGCCAAGCTACCGGCAAACCCCACCACATTTTGCCACTTCCGCTTGCTGCCGCCTATCGCATCGACTTTCTCGACGCTGCTCGCGGTCGACCCATCTCCGCTCAGTTGGGGAATCTGCTGTACTGACAGTTTTTTCTCATGGACGACAAGGTAACTAATTTAATGAGATATTGTCTCATCTCTCATCCTAGTTCATCTTCCTCCTTTAATCACCCGGCGGAAATCGCCGTGAATTCATTTTTATTCGAGCTGATTTGAGGGTTTTCTTTCATTCACAGAGTTACAGTGCGCCGACACATCAGGACCTTGCGACCTCTGCCAGAGATTCCATCTCACTGTACCAGATCACTTGAGCATGTGCGCGGTATGTTCAATGTCACCCTAAACCGGTTGGCATGGCCTACTTTCCTGAAGATATTCTAAATATTGCTACATTTGGATAAAAGGTGCCACATGCACCATATACTTCAAAGGGGATATTTCCCCTCTTCTTTCTATATTAGGCAAATTAATGATGTATTGTTCTTTCAATTACTCTCATATTTCCGTGACATGATGTTTACTCGATCTGTTTAATTATAGATTTTTGTCCTTCGATTTCAACTACTATACAATTTTTTCAATTTGGGCCCATACTTGCATGTTACCATATTTTCTTTAACAATCCTACCATTTTCTGTAGTACATCCCTTGCGATGCAACAGATTATGTAGTGCACAATTTTTCCCTTTACATAGATGAAGGCTGCACGGATGTCATACTGCACACAAACCATGGATTTACAAATGTTGCTACTGTAAGACATGATGAATGTGGTGACTCCTATTTTGGCGCTGGATTTTGGAAAGAAATTTCTAAGATTTATATACTGAAAGCTGGCACTAAAATTGGACTGCACATAAAAGGGCCTGGTCATGAGATATATGCTAACTTCCCCGACAAAATTATCCGTCCTGAATTTGTTCGAAGTAAGTTTTATTTTCAACTATCTGCATGTTGATTTACCCAGCAATGTTAAATGAATTGTGTAGTATTTAAGCAACCAATTGTTATTCCCTTTTCTAACTATATTTCTACCTAATAACTTCTAGTTACCAATACACTTTTCTATTGCCCTGTTTTAACTAAATATTCCTTGTACTCTCATTTCTATCAGAAAGCGCCGCTGACAAGGAGACTCCGGAGGTGGAGAACGGGGCTGCCAACAAGCGAAGGCGGGGCGAGCTAGAACCGCAAGCGACTCCAGCAGGCATAGACTTCATGAGCAGCCTCCCCGATGATACGTTGATAGTCATCATCTCCCTCCTCCCAATCAAATGTGGGGCGTGGATAACCGTCCTTTCTCGGCGGTGGCGCCTGTCGTGGTTCTAAGTCTGACAGTAGAATGGGGGGTAGGTATGGAGAGGCAAGATCCTAGCTATGGAGTAGTTGTACACATGAGTGTTTAATGAGTTCAGGCCCTTCTCTGAGGAAGTAAAAGCCCTACGTCTCGGAGCCCGGAGGCGGTCGACTGGTTTATGTGTATATGAGTTACAGGGGTGCGAACCCTTCTACCAGTGGAGGGGGGTGGATTATATAGAGGACGCCAGGACCCCAGCCAACCCACGTAGCAGAGGGTTAAAGTACATTAAGGCCGGACGTTACTGGTAACGCCCTACATAAAGTGTCATCATGACCATTAAGACTACTTAATTGCAGACCGTTTGGATACAGAGTAGATCCTGAACTCCTGATGGTCGAGTGAGTCTTCATGGTCGAGTGTCTTTAGGTTCGTCGAGTGCCTTCTGGCCGGTCGAGTGGAGTCTCTCTTGGTCGACTGGAAGGTGGCTTCGTCTAAGGATGTCCTTGGGTATGGTATCCTAGATAGGTCCATGACCCTACCCTAGGTACATAACATCATCATTAGCCCCCGAATGGATCGAGGTTCGAGTGAGGAAGGAGTTGATGATTTTCTCCGACTTATTTCCTGTGCTTTGATTATGTCGTATCTTGGATCGGCGATTTTTCTTTCGGCGTTGGCGTCAACTTTTACTTCAGTCGCCTCGATCCATTCTTGTCTTCTGTCGAGTGAACTTTTTGAACTTTAGTGAACTTCCGAGCGACAGATCGCAGGAAATATATCGTCTGACAGATTGATCTGCTCTTAGCGGATTTTGCGGGATCTGAAATTTGGGAAGCGCGCGAAGCGGGGCGAACCGCGGTACTCGGAAGGGATAAGGCGTGGATGCCTCGATTTCCATGCTGCCTTTTTCGCCACGTATCGTGCGTGTGCGACTGTTTCGGGATGTGATAGGACTACCCGGACCCACTCGTCAGCCACTCGGAAGCGTCCTTATATAAAGCGCCGGGCGAGGGCTTTTCGAACAGTGCCTTCCCATTCTTCTCTCCTCCCTCTTTGCCTCTGCCCACTGCGCCTGCTCTCGCCTCCGCCTATCCACTCCTTGCGCGCTTCGCAGGCGACAATGGTGAAGGAGAAGACGGCGGCCCTAGAGCGCGCGAAGAAGGCGACGACGACGGGGAAAGCAAAGGGGAGACCGTCCAGTCGGGGCGGACCTTCGTCAAGGTCCCGCCTGCCAAAGGGTTGGGTCCAAGGGGATTGGATGCGCTCGACCATCACCGAGAAAGATCTCAATGACCTGGCTAATGAGGGACTGATCCCCCACGGGTCAGCAAGGCTTCCGGGGACCGAGTGTCAACCGCAGCCGCAGGAGGGTGAGTGCGTTCTCTTAGCCACTCATGTAGACCGTGGTTTTTCTCTGCCGCCGAGTGTTTTCTTCTGAGGGTTTCTGAATTTCTTTGGGGCGCAACTCCACCATTTCACCCCCAATTCCATCGCCTATCTTGCTGCCTTTGTGTCCATGTGCGAGAACTTCCTGGGTTGTCGACCACACTGGGGTCTCTTTAAGCACATATTCACCTGTCGCTCACAGACAGTGAAAAAGGCGAGTCCGGACGATGAGAGGACTAAGGTTATCTAGATGTGCGGTGGTCTTGGGATCCAGATGAGGAATAATAGTACTTTCCCGGCCATGACCCTTCCTGAGTCGGTCAGAGGGTGGCAGTCGACTTGGTTCTACTGCCAAGACGAGTCGACGCCGGGACAGTCGACTGGTCTCCCTCCATTTTCCATGGACCGAGTGGACAAACCCTCTTCTCTGAAAGTGCTTCCTGAGGAGAAAGTTCAGGTAAAAATGCTGATGGAGCGCGTAGTCCAACTCGTTAGAGAAGGAGTGACGGGTATGGATCTTCTGGAGGTCTTCCTTAGGCGGCGCATCCAACCACTTCAGTACCGAGGCCATCCGATGTGGCTGTATTGTGGGACCAAGGACACCACTCGGGTCCATCCAGAGGCAGTCGACGACGCCACACTGGAGAGGTGGGTGACCTCAATCACGGGGAATAAGGACAACCCTCGAGGGGCCAGGAGGATCCCAACACTCGACTGTACCTACACACCGGACACGGTATGGCCATTTATTTCCAATTGCAATCTTGCTTTATTCATCCTGCTTCGCTGTGAATTGGTCGAGTGATCTTTGTTTTGCTTTGTTGCCTGACAGGCCACCATGGAGTTATACTCGATGCCCAATGGAGCGCAGACGCCGACTAAAGAGGAGGAAGGAAGTGGGGGCGAAAGCCCGGAGGAGTGGGATTCGGATGCTGACGACGATGATGAAGCTGAAGACTCTGATGAGGAGGAAGAGGAGGAGGAGGAGGAGGAGGAAGTTGCACCTCCCCGCTCGGAAAGACGCTCGAAGCTTGTCCATGATCCCGCGACTGAGCGTGGTAAGGGGGTCGCGACCGCTACCCAGTCAACCAAGCGCCCTCGGACGACTTCTCCGGCGCCGACTGAGAAGGCTCCGAAGCAATCTCGAGTGGCACCGTCGAAACCTGCGAAGGTCTTGCCGAAGATGAAGATGGTGATCCCCACTATCTCAGGGTAATGGTAGTCTTGAGTTTTCCCCGTTTCATGAACTTGTTCTTGGTCCACTCGTGGGTCAATCGACTGACTTCTGGAACTATAGTGCTGCTACTTCTGATACTTCGGCCAGGGCTGAAGACCACGAGATGGAGGATGCTGCTACCTCAAAACCTGGTATGACTCTTGTGATGCCGTTTTCAGTCGACTGACTTATTGTCTCTAATTTTGATTCTTTCTGCAGCTTCATCTAACATTGTTATTGACCTTCCTAATGACGACGACGAGGAACCACCAAGGCAGAGGAGGAGCAAGAAAATGTCTGCTGGCAAGGTGACTCAGGATGTGCCAACACCCGAGATGTTGGTCGTGGAGGGAGACAATGTCACTCGGCCTACCGTAACCTTTGCAGTGCCGTTGACGAGTGCTCGTCCTTCGTCATTGAGTGCTGCTCAACCCTCGGTTTTCTCCACCTACCCCGTTCCAGAAGACCAAGCTAGTGCTGCGAAAGAAGCAATACGGCAAGCGGGGGTCATGATGGAGCAAGTGAAGGCAATACGAGAAGCCAGCCAGGCAGCCTATGACGCCAGTTCGGCTCTTCAGAGTAATGTTCAGGTCAGTCGGTCACTGCCTGTTCTGTTAGGATATGATATCTGAAAACTCTTCTTTCTGAAATTCTTAGAGTTTGTCCTACACCCACTGGGTGTGTCGATTGAAATTCCGGATTAGTGGGGGCACCTTGAGTGGACCCACTAGGTGTAGTCCCCAAGGCTATGGTCGACTGCTGGCAGTCGACCATAGGCTTTAAGTTTTTTCCTTACTCGACTAGGTCGAATAGATTCTTAGACCGGTGGGGGCACGCTGAGTGCACCCACTGGGTGTAGTCCCCGAGACTGTGGTCGACTGCTGGCAGTCGACTATAGTCTGAAGAACATCTCTCCCCTTTTTTTTGTTGGTCGACTGGTCGACTCTAACTGATGAAACTAGTGGGGGCACGCTGAGTGCACCCACTGGGTGTAGTCCCCGAGACTATGGTCGAATGTTTGTATTCGGCCGTAGTGTTAGAAACGCTATGATTTTTCCTTACTCACTCGGAAGTGAATTGTCTTTGACATCTGTCGATTAGTTCTTCGTAGAAATCCTGTGACCTTGCGGCTCGTTATACTGAGTTGGAGAACAAACACATTCAGCTCGAGCTCGATCTGAAACTAGCCCAAGAGAACCTAACGAAGGTGAAGGAGGAAGCTAAAGGTATGCTTGGTGAGGCCTTTGACGATTGCCTTTGCCTCTTACTTGTTTCCAAATCTAATCTCACTGTAACTTTGCAGACAAAGTGAGGGATGCCCTAAAGAAGCAAGAACTTGACTTGGCTGAGATGCAAAAAACTGCTTTAGAGAAGACCAGACTTGCGGATGAGAAGCTGGCTTTAGTGACCAAGCTTGAAGAAGAAAACACCAATATGAAAGCTGCTCTTGATGCTGCCAACCAGGAGGTCAGTCGACTGAAAAGTGACAAGACCACCCTGAATGACAAGGCCAGTGAGTTGAAGAGAAAGAAGAACGATCTAGAGGCTTATCTAGGTGGACTCGCCAAGAAGTTGTTCCTCATGCTTGAAGATAATCCTTTGTATCAAACAAATATTTTAATTGTAACCTCCGACTGTTTGTCTTGACTCGGTGGTTGTGCTTGTAGAATTTTGTCAGAACTTTGAAGAGGAGACTGGTCGACTGGAAGTAAACCTGGACCCCATCAACTCTCCCGTGAAAGATGAAGTCGCCATGAATGTGCTCCGGCTTGAATCTCGTGTTGCTGCTATCATCGACTATCTCGCAAGGCTGAAGGTCGCAACTTCTCGCATCGACACAACACTCTGGCTAAGAGAGACGCTCCAGAACGACCTCGAGTCCCTGATGACTCGACTGAATGAGGTCCCAAGTCGAGTGCAGGAGTGGAAGAAGTCTTCAGCCAGGTGCGGTGCGGATGTTGCTCTGTCTCTGGTCCGCGTTCACTGCAAGGATGCACGAGAGGACAAGCTGGTGGCTCTTAGGGTGGCTAACACCAAGAAGCACGATTTCAGATCTTTCATGGAGACCTTCATTGCTGCTGCCACTCGCATTGCAGATGGAATTGATCTGGACGAGTTTGTTGCACCTTCCAGCCCTCCACAGGAGGGGTAAAAAACTTCTGAGCTTGATACTTTAAATTTGCCTCGGTATGCCGAGTGAGTTTTGTAACCGACAAACCTTAACAGGCCTAGCGCCTGAGCACTTTCGGTTCCGTTAGGTGTTATCCGAACTTGGATTCGACGTTGAATATGTTTGCATTTGGTTTGAGGTGTCTTTTGCAGGTTAAAGCGAAGTGCTCATTGCAATCGACTTGTTCCCCAATACACTTAGGCGAGCACTGGGCTGCAGCTAAGCCCCCGAGTGAGAGGTTTGCTCTCCACTCGGAAGGATTTTCACATACTTAGGAGCGCTAGGCTGCAGCTAAGCCCCCGAGTGGGAGGTTTGCTCTCCACTCGGTAGGATTTTCAAGAACTTAGGCGAGCACTAGGCTGCAGCTAAGCCCCCGAGTGGGAGGTTTGCTCTCCACCCGGTAGGATTTTCAAGAACTTAGGCGAGCACTAGGCTGCAGCTAAGCCCCCGAGTGGGAGGTTTGCTCTTCACTCGGTAGGATTTCGTATTGGTGGCGTAGCTCGGAAGGAGAGGGTAGCAGTTGACCTGCACCTCGTCCTCCTTGCAGAGCGCACGTTGTATTTGTGGCGTAGCTCAGAAGGATAGAGTAGCAGACCTGTACCTCGTCTTCCTTGCAGAGCGCACATTGTACTTGTGGTGTAGCTCAGAAGGAGAGGGTAGCAGTCGACCTGCACCTCGTCTTCCTTGCAAAACGCATGTTGTATTTGTACTTAGGCGAGCGCAATGCTGCAGCTAAGCCTCCGAGTGGAAGGCTGGCTTACCACTCGACAGGATTTTGTTTATCTTAGGCTAGTACTTGGACTGCAGCTAAGCCTCCGAGTGGAAGGCTGGCTTACCACTCGACAGGATTTTGTTTATCTTAGGCGAGTACTTGGACTGCAGCTAAGCCTCCGAGTGGAAGGCTGGCTTACCACTCG
>NC_041381.1:191916879-191951337 GCF_002162155.2 Triticum dicoccoides
GGCGAAACGGATTTCGCAGCTAAGCCTTCGTGTGGGAGACTGGCTTACCACTCGACAGGATTTTGTTTATCTCAGGCGAGTACTTGGACTGCAGCTAAGCCTCCGAGTGGAAGGCTGGCTTACCACTCGACAGGATTTTGTTTATCTTAGGCAAGTACTTGGACTGCAGCTAAGCCTCCGAGTGGAAGGCTGGCTTACCACTTGGTAGGATTTTGTTTATCTTAGGCGAAACGGATTTCGCAGCTAAGCCTTCGTATGGGAGACTGGCTCACCACTCGGTTAGGATTTTTTTTTTACAGACTTGGGCGAATCGGATTGGCAACCAAGCCACCCACTGGGGGATTGTTTTGAGTGGACAAAAGAAATAACGATTACTGGGAAAATTATAAAGCTCTTGTCTTTGATAAACAAACTACAGAAGTACTTTTATTACAACTCATCCGAGTGAATACTTAGGTGTAAAAGGGGCGGAGAAGCTCCGCATTCCAAGCTCGGGGCTCGTCGATCTGATGCTCGACATTGTAAAGACGGTATGCTCCATTGTGGAGAACCTTGGTGACGATGAAGGGACCTTCCCAAGAAGGAGCAAGCTTGTGTGGTTTCTGCTGATCCACTCGGAGAACTAAATCTCCTTCCTGGAAGGCTCGACTCTTCACGTTTTTGGTGTGGAAGCGACGCAAGTCTTGTTGGTAAATGGTCGATCTGATCAGGGCCATCTCCCTTTCTTCCTCTAAAAGGTCGACTGCATCCTGCCATACTTGTTCTGCTTCAGCTTCAGTGTAGAGCTCGACCCGGGGAGCATTGTGGAGAAGGTCACTCGGCAAGACTGCTTCAGCTCCGTAGACCAAGAAGAATGGAGTTCTTCCGGTCGACCGGTTGGGCGTGGTACTTAACCCCCAAAGCACCGAGGGAAGTTCGTCGACCCATGCACCAGCCGCATGCTTAATATCACGCATCAAATGGGGTTTCAACCCTTTGAGAATCAAACCGTTGGCTCATTCTGCTTGTCCATTCGACTGTGGATGAGCGACTGAGGCATAGTCGACTCGTGTGCCTTCAGACGTACAGAAAGCTCTGAACTCTTCGGAGTCGAAGTTTGACCCGTTGTCAGTGATGATGCTGTGCGGGACTCCATATCTGAATATCAATTCTCTGATGAAGCCGACAGCAGTACCGGCATCGAGGTTCTTGATGGGTTTAGCTTCGATCCACTTGGTGAACTTGTCGACTACTACCAGCACATGGGTAAAACCACTTCTGCCTGTTCTCAAAGGACCGACCATATCCAAACCCCATACTGCAAAGGGCTAGACGAGTGGTATAGTCTTCAAAGCTGACACGGGCTTGTGTGACATATTGGAGTAAAATTGACATCCCTCGCACTTGTCGACTATCTCCTTCGCCATTTCATTCGCTCTTGGCCAATAAAATCCGGCTCGGTATGCTTTGTCCATGATGGTCCGAGAGGACGCATGATGGCCACAGGTCCCCGAGTGGATGTCATCAAGGATTATTCGACCTTCCTCTAGTGTTATGCATTTCTGACCAACTCCAGTCGCGCTTTCTCTGTACAACTGTCCTCTTATCACGGTAAAGGCCTTAGATCGGCAAACGATCTGTCGAGCCTCTTCTTCATCCTCCGGGAGTTCTTTCCTCAAGATATACGCGATATATGGTACTGTCCAATCTGGAGTGATCACTAGAACTTCCATGATCAGGTCGACCACTGCTGGGACTTCAACCTCAGTCGAGTCCGTAACACTCTTAGGTTGCGGAGCTTCATCGGTAAAAGGATCTTCTACGACTGACGGAGTGTGGATATGCTCGAAGAACACATCACTTGGGATGGCTTCTCTCTTGGATCCTATCTTCGCCAGATTGTCAGCTGCTTGATTTTTCAGTCGGGGTATGTGGTGGAGCTCTAACCCTTCAAACTTCTTTTCGAGCTTCCTCACTGCATTGCAGTATCCAGTCATGGTTGGGCTTCTAACGTCCCACTCCTTCATCACCTGATTGACCACCAAATCTGAGTCGCCATAAACCATAAGGCGACGGACGCCGAGTGAGATGGCCATGCGCAACCCATACAAGAGTGCTTCATATTCTGCTTCATTGTTGGAGGAATCAAAGTGGATTTGGAGCACATATCTGAGTTTATCTCCTCGGGGGGAAACCAAAACAACCCCACCACTAGACCCATTTAACATCTTAGATCCATCAAAGAACAGGTCCAATGCTCCGAGTGAACTTGAGTCGGCTGCTGTTGCTCAATCCACTCGGTAAGGAAATCTGCTATAGCCTGGGACTTAATGTCTTTCTTTGCCTCGAATTTGACATCAAGGGGAAGGAGTTCAATCGCCCATTTAGCCACTCGACCAGTTGCATCTCTGTTATGCAGAATCTCTGACAATGGTGCGTCACTGACGACTGTAATGTCGTGATCAGAGAAATAATGAGCAACCTTCTTCATGGTCATGTAGATCCCATACACAAGCTTCGATGGGGTCAAATCTTCAGAGAGATAATACACTGGGCGCTGAACTTTGACGGCTTTCCCTTCTTCTTCCCGCTCGACCGTAAGTACTGTACTGACGACTTGTCCTGTGGCTGCAATATAAAGCAACAAAGGCTCTTTGCTGATTGGAGCAGCAAGCACCGGCTGGGTGGAGAGCAGAGTTTTTAACTCGGCAAACGCTGCATCAGCTTCTGGAGTCCACTCGAACTTGTCTGCCTTCTTCATCAGTCGGTAAAGGGGCAATGCCTTTTCACCGAGGCGAGAGATGAATCGACTTAAAGCGGCCAAGCATCCAGTAAGCTTCTGGACGTCGTGCACACGCACAGGGCGTTTCATTCGGAGTATGGTGCCGACTTTTTCTGGGTTAGCATTGATTCCTCGTTCTGAAACAAGAAAACCGAGTAACTTTCCGCCAGGTACTCCGAATGTGCACTTCGATGGATTGAGCTTGATATCATATCTTCTGAGATTGGCAAATGTTTCGGCTAGGTCACTCAATAGGTCGGAACCCTTTCGCGACTTGACCACGATATCATCCATGCACGCTTCCACATTCCGACTAATTTGAGTGAGTAAACACTTTTGGATCATTCTCATGAACGTGGCTCCGGCATTCTTGAGGCCGAATGGCATGGTGATATAGCAGAAGCACCCGAATGGAGTGATGAAAGCTGTTTTGATTTCGTCAGGTCCATACAGACGGATCTGATGATACCCGGAATAAGCGTCTAGAAAAGACAATCTCTCGCACCCTGCGGTCGAGTCGACAATTTGGTCGATGCGAGGGAGAGGAAAATGATCTTTCGGGAAGGCCCAATTGATATGTTTGAAATCAATGCACATACGAAGTGAATTGTCCTTCTTGGGAACCATGACGACATTGGTGAGCCACTCGGAGTGCTATATCTCTCGGATGAACTCTGCTGCAAGGAGTCGAGCCACTTCCTTGCCAATGGCTTTTTTCTTCTGAACGGCGGACCATCGAAGATGTTCTTTAACGGGTTTCGCTTTTGAGTCGACTCTAAGGCGATGCTCAGCCAGCCCCCTGGGAACACCCGGCATGTCAGCTGGCTTCCATGCAAAGATGTCCCAGTTCTCACGGAGGAACTGGATGAGCGCTTCTTCCTATTTAGAGTCGAGTGTTGTGGAAATATGGGTCGGAGCTGCATTGGGGTTAGTCGGGTGGATATGAACTGGCTTTGTCTCCTCGGACGACTGAAATGTTGACTCTGTGGCGGGCTTCTTGGCTCGCAGCAAATCACTCGGATCTGCATTCTTCTTGTATTCCTCCAGCTCTACCACTGTTATCTGGTCATCCGCAATCTTTGAGCCTTTCTGGAAACACTCTTCTGCCTTCTTCCGGCTGCCAGTGATCGTGATCACGCCTTTGGGGCCAGGCATCTTTAACTTGAGGTACACATAACATGGTCGAGCCATGAAGCGGGCATAGGCTGGTCTTCCCAAAATAGCGTGGTAGGCGCTTCGGAAATCCACGACTTCAAATGTCAGCTTCTCTTTGCGGAAATGCTTCGAGTCGCCGAACACTACATCCAGAGCTATTTGGCTGAGTGACTCAGCCTTCTTTCCCGGGATGACTCCGTGAAAACTCATGTTGCTAGAACTGAGCCTGGACATCGGAATGCCCATTCCCTTGAGCATCTCGGCATACAGTATATTCAATCCACTGCCGCCATCCATCAATACCTTCGTCAGTCGAGTGCCTTCGACGACTGGGTCGACCACCAGCGCTTGCCTCCCAGGGGTGGCAATGTGAGTAGGATGATCAGACTGGTCGAAAGTAATGGGAGTTTGCGACCATCTTAGATAGTTTGGTGTCGCCGGGGCGACCATATTGACCTCACGGTTGATCACTTTCAGTCGACTTTTGCTCTCTACATCAGCAAAAATCATCAGAGTGGAGTTGACATGAGGGTACTCTCCATCACTATCCTCCTTGTCCTCAGCCTTGTCCGACTCCTTCTCTTTGTCCTTCGGCTGTTTCCTTGAAACTGCTGGATTAAGAGTCGGCACTGGCGAGTGGTATGCTTTGGGTAGATGAAGTTACCCTCTTCGTCTTTCTTCGTGTGGATATGACACGGTAGATCCATCACGTCATTACCTTCCTTATCTTCTACCTTCTTGGGGTTCCAAGATCCTTTGGGCCTCCCTTTGAATTTGCCCTGAGTCACGGCCAGAGCCTCTCCAGGAGCAGCTGGCTCGGCCTTCCGCTTTTGCTTCCGACTAGAGTTTCCTTTATCCGACTGACTCGGCTTGTACTTGCCACTCTGGAGTCCGTCCTCTTCTTCGCCATTGGCGTACTTGGTGGCTATTTCCATCATCCGACTCAGGGTCATATCTCCAGTTCGACCAAACTTCAGGTTCAACTCTCTGTTCTTGACACCATCCTTGAAGGCACAGACCGCTTGATGGTCTAACACATTCTCTACAGTATGATGCAAAGTGATCCATCTCTGGATGTAATCTCTCAGTGTTTCACTCGACTTTTGTACGCAAACTTGCAGCTCTGTCAATCCGGCCGGTCGCTTGCAAGTTCCCTCGAACGTCCTGACGAACACTCGGGAAAGATCTTCCCAGGTGTAAATGCTGCTAGGAGCTAACTGATTCAACCACGCCCTGGCGGAACCCTCTAGCATAAGTGGCAAATGCTTCATGGCCACCTCATCATTACCGCCACCAATCTGAACAGCCACTCGGTAATCTTCAAGCCAAGTTTCAGGCTTAGATTCCCCGGTGAACTTACTCACTCCAGTCGCCAACCTGAAGTTGGGGGGTATCACTGCGGCTCTGATGGCTCTGCTAAAGCATTCTGGACCTGAAACGTGGACTCGGCTGCTTGTGGGCGCATCTCTGTCATGGCCACCTCTATGAGCTCTGTTCCGGTCGACCAAACCTTGCACGATGATGGATCTCGCGTCAAAGCCTGGCTCTCTGGGGTCGACTGGAGCTCTCCGCCCAACACTGAGCCGGCGTCTGTCATCTTGCTGCCGATGGGCGTTAGACCCACTTCTCGGGGGAGGAGTGGGCACTCGACGCCTGTCATCATGATCAAATCGATCATCATAGTGGTCCCGCCGGCCTTCACGTCCCACGCGCCTCGGAGGCGACCTTGGACTGTGAGTCGACTGAACAGTATTCGCAGCGACGGATCGACTGTGAATCCTGTTGCGCGACTGCGACACAGCTGAATTCTGATCTCCTGCCGCCCGGAGCAAATCTCTGATCTGCATCAAGCCTCTTCCAGCCTCCGACTGAGAGGGCTGAATTAACTCCGCTATACGGGCTGCAGCTGCCAAATTTTGAATCGGGGTTCGATATACCTGAGTCGGTTGCGGAAAGAGCTGGCGTCGGCGGGAGTCGGGTACTCGTTGACGCGCACGCTCGTCGAGTGCTCGCTGGAGGTTCTCCAGTCGAGTGCGTTCAGCCAGGTTGGCTAAACGCGCCTCTTCCAGGGCACGATCCTCAGGAGTTTCTCCTGCAATGGGAGTATGCAGGGCATCCATGTTCCGGTGGCGAAGTTCTTCCCTCTGCTGAGAAGTGAGTGGCTCGGGCTGATACTCTTCGTGGGCCTGAGCGGGGTCGCCTCCGTCGTCCATCCCGTCGTTGCGGGGGAAACCGGGAGGACTACGAGGCCCGTTGACCATCAGGACCTCCGCCGCTGGGTCACTGCTATCGCACTCGGATGCAGTCTCTACGGAGCCAGTCGACAGGTCGAACAGGCCGTAGAGAGATTCGTCGGGCTCAATTGCCGCGACTTGGGTGGTGGTCTATTGGTGAGCCACTGCATGTCTCACCCATTGCTGGAGCCTCGACCGACCGGAGCGCTTGCGCTGGTGGGAGACAGGGAGGGAGGACGGCATAGGAGTCAACCGGTATGGGGTCGACGGCTGCCGCAGCAGGACGCCACGGACACACGCCCGAAAGTGCGTCGCCCCGCGGAAGGGGAGCGCGTCGATGTCGAGTGGTGCCTCCTGGAGCCAAGCGGAGTCGTCGGCGATGAATGTGAGCGCACCGAGACGGATCTCGCGACCCTCGACCAAAGCTCCGCCGGAAACCATGATGAAGGCAATCGGACAAATTGCAACTTCTCCAAAAAGTCGCTAAGACACCTGCCCCAAGGTGGGCACCAACTGTCGTGGTTCTAAGTCTGACAGTAGAATGGGGGGTAGGTATGGAGAGGCAAGATCCTAGCTATGGAGTAGTTGTACACACGAGTGTCTAACGAGTTCAGGCCCTTCTCTGAGGAAGTAAAAGCCCTACGTCTCAGAGCCCGGAGGTGGTCGGCTGGTTTATGTGTATATGAGTTACAGGGGTGCGAACCCTTCTACCAGTGGAGGGGGTGGCTTATATAGAGGACGCCAGGACCCCAGCCAACCCACGTAGCAGAGGGTTAAAGTACATTAAGGCCGGGCGTTACTGGTAACGCCCTACATAAAGTGTCATCATGACCATTAAGACTACTTAATTGCAGACCGTTTGGATACAGAGTAGATCCTGAACTCCTGATGGTCGAGTGAGTCTTCATGGTCGAGTGTCTTTAGGTTCGTCGAGTGCCATCTAGCCGGTCAAGTGGAGTCTCTCTTGGTAGACTGGAAGGTGGCTTCGTCTAAGGATGTCCTTGGGTATGGTATCCTAGATAGGTCCATGACCCTACCCTAGGTACATAACATAATCAGCGCCCCCTATGGAACTTCACCCCTCTCGACCTCATCGACATCTTGATAACCCACAAATATATGGGATAGTTGTAGCATCTTTTGATAAGTAAGAGTGTCGAACCCAACGAGGAGCTAAAGGTAGAACAAATACTCTCTCAAGTCCTATCGGCCACTAATACGACTCTACGCATGCTTGACGTTCGCTTTACCTACAACAAGTATAAAACTAGAAGTACTTTGTAGGTGTTGTTGGATAGCTTTGCAAGATAATAAACAATGCGTAAATAAAAAGTAGGGGCTGTTTAGATAAAGATGCAATAAAGTAAATTAAGCAAGTGTGGAAAAGTGGTGGTAGGAGTTGTGAAAGTGTCCCTAAGCAATTGACTACGTTACTAGATCGGTAATCACTATTGCAATTCTATTTGAGGGAGAGGCATAAGCTAACATACTTTATCTACTTGGATCATATGCAATTATGATTGGAACTCTAGCAAGCATCCGTAAATACTAAAGATTCATTAAGGTAAAACCCAACCATAGCATTAAAGTATCAAGTCCCCTTTATCCCATACGCAAACAACCTACTTACTCGGGTCTGTGCTTCTGTAACTCACGCCACCCACCATAAGCAAATCATGAACATCTTGCAAACCCTACAGCGGGAATCCCTCACGCTTGCGCAACACGGAGGGCACAATAGGACAGCACCAATAATAAAACATGCAACTCAAACAAATCATAGCAATTCATCAATCATCGATAGGACAACGAAAATCTACTCAAACATCATAGGATGGCAACACATCATTGGAAAATAATATGAAGCATAAAGCACCATGTTCAAGTAGAGGGTACAACTGGTTGCGGGAGAGAGGACCACTGAATATAGATGGGGGAAGGTGATGGAGACGTTGGTGGAGATGATGGAGGTGTTGGTGTAGATCGCGGTGACGATGATGGCCCCCAGCGGTGTTCTGGCGCCACCGGAAGCAAGGCGGAGAGAGCCCCCCTTCTTCTTATTCTTCCTTGACCTCCTCCCTAGATGGGAGAAGGGTTTCCCCTCTGGTCCTTGGCTCCCATGGCGTGGGAGCTGCGAGAGCCCCTCCGAGATTGGATCTATCTCTCTGTTTCCACGTTCTGGAATTCTGCCCTGGCACCATTTCATTTATATCTGGAGATCCGTAACTCCGATTCAATTGAAACCTTCGCCCAGATCGTTTTCCAAAAATTAGCTTTCTTGCGGCCAAAGAAGGGCATCAAACGCCTTACGGGTGACCCACGAGGGTGGGGTCGCACCACTTTAAGTGGGCGTGGGCCCCTATCTCGTGGCCACCTCGGGCATCGTCTCGCGTTGATTCTTCCTCCCAAAAATCACAAATATTCCAAAATAATTCTCCGTCCGTTTTTATCCCGTTTGTACTCTGTTTGATATGGGGTTTCTGTGAAACATAAAACATGCAACAGACAGGAACTGGCACTGGGCACTGGATCAATATGTTAGTCCCAAAAATAGTATAAAAAGTTGCCAAAAGTATATGAAAGTTGTAGAATATTGGCATGGAACAATCAAAAGTTATAGATACGATGGAGACGTATCAACATCCCCAAGCTTAATTCCTGCTCGTCCTCGAGTAGGCAAATGATAGAAAAGAATAATTTTTGATGTTGAATGCTACCTAGCATAATCTTGATCATATGTCTAATCATGGCATGATTATTAAGACACGAGTGATTCAAAGCAAAAGTCTATCGTTTGACATAAAAACAATAATACTTCAAGCATACCAACAAAGCGATTATGTCTTATCGAAATAACATAGCCAAAGAAAGCTCATCCCTACAAAATCATATAGTTTGGCTATGCTCCATCTTCATCACACAAAGCATTCAAATCATGCACAACCTTGATGAAGAGCCGAGCAATTGGTTCATACTTTTTAACGCGCTTCAGCTTTTTCAAATTTTACGCAATACATGAGCGCAAGCCATGGACATAGCACTATAGGTGGAATAGAATATGATGGCGGAGGTTTATGTGGAGAAGACAAAAAGGGAGAAAGTCTCACATCGACGCGGCTAATCAACGGGCTATGAAGATGCCCATCAGTTGATGTAAATGCGAGGAGTAGGGATTGCCATGCAACAGATGCACTAAAAGCTATAAGTGTATGAAAGCTCAAACTGGAAACTAAGTGGGTGTGCATCCAACTTTCTTGCTCATGAAGACCTCGGGTGTTTGAGGAAGCCCATCATCGGAATATACAAGCCAAGTTCTATAATGAAAATTCCCACTAGTATATGAAAGTGATAACTCAAGAGACTCTCTATATGAAGAACATGGTGCTACTCTAAAGCACAAGTGTGGTAAAAGGATAGTAACATTGCCCCTTCTCTCTTTTTCTCTCATTTTTTCATTTTTTTTCTTTCTTTTTGGTGGGCTTCTTTGGCCTCTTTTATTTTTCATAAAGTCCGGAGTCTCATCCCGACTTGTGGGGGAATCATAGTATCCTTCATCATTTCCTCACTGGGGCAATGCTCTAATAATGATGATCATCACACTTTTATTTACTTACAACTCAATATTACAACTCGATATGTCGAACAAAGATATCACTCTATATGAATGCTTCTGGCAGTGTACCGGGATGTGCAATGATCTAGCATAGCAATGACATCAAAAAACGGACAAGCCATGAAAACATCATGCTAGCTATCTTACGATCATGCAAAGCAATATGACAATGAATGCTCAAGTCATGTATGTGATGATGATGGAAGTTGCATGGCAATATATCTCGGAATGGCTATGGAAATGCCATGATAGGTAGGTATGGTGGCTGTTTTGAGGAAGATATAATGAGGCTTATGTGTGATAGAGCGTATCGTATCACGGGGTTTGGATGCACCGGCGAAGTTTGCACCAACTCTCGAGGTGAGAAAGGGCAATGCACGGTACCGAAGAGGCTAGCAATGATGGAAAGATAAAAGTGCGTATAATCCATGGACTCACATTAGTCATAAAGAACTTATATACTTTTTGCAAAAGTTTATTAGCTCTCGAAGCAAAGTACTACTACGCATGCCCCTAGGGGGATAGATTGGTAGGAAAAGACCATCGCTCGTCCCCGACCGCCACTCATAAGGAAGACAATCAAAGAAACACCCCGTGCTTCAAATTTGTCACACAACGGTTACCATACGTGCATGCTACGGGATTTTCAAACCTCAACACAAGTGTCTCTGCAATCCACAACCACCCACTAGCATGACTCTAATATCACCACCTTTATATCGCAAAACCATTGCAAGGAATCAAACATATCATATTCAGCGATCTACAAGTTTATGTAGGATTTTATGACTAACCATGTGAATGACCAATTCCTGTGATCTCTCTAAAAAGATATAAGTGAAGCAAGAGAGTTTAATTCTTTCTACAAAAGATATGCCCACGATGTAACAAATATAAGTGAAGCAAAAGAGCATTCTACAAATGGTGGTTTTCTATGTGAAGAGAAACAGGCAATCCAAACTTCAATTGATATAAGTGAAGCACATGAAGCATTCTATAAAGCCATACTCAAAAGATTTAAGTGAACAATGAGCATTCTATAAATAAACGAAGGACTATCTCATACCAGCATGGTGCATAAAAGAAAAGTGAAAACTAAATGGAAAAGACGCTCCAAGACTTGCACATATCGCATAAATGAAACGAATACGAAAACATACCGATACTTGTTGAAGAAAGAGGGGATGCCTTCCGGGGCATCCCCAAGCTTAGACGCTTGAGTCTCGTTGAATATTTACTTGGGGTGCCTCGGGCATCCCCAAGCTTGAGCTTTTGCCTCTCTTCCTTTTCCTCATATCAAGACATCCTCGATTAGACACTTCATCCACACAAAACTTCAACAGAAAACTCTGTAAGATCCGTTAGTATAATAAAGCAAATCACTACTCTAAGTACTGTTGCAAACCAATTCATATTTTGTTTTTTCATTGTGTCTACTGTAATATAACTTTTCCATGGCTTAATCCACTAATATAAATTGATAGATTCATCAAAACAAGCAAACTATGCATCAAAAACAGAATCTGTCAAAAACAGAACAGTCTGTATCAATCTGAACATCCACCGTACTTCCGGTACCCCAAAAATTCTACAAACATTAGGAAAAATAAACAAGGTTTATAGCAAGACAGTGCAAAATTAATCAGAACCAATTGACGTTCCAGTTAAAAATGTAAAAACGCGCACTACAGCCAAAGTTTCTGTCATGCACCGTACAAACCAACAAGCATTGTAAACATCCTAAAGGCAAACCTTGGCACATTATTTTTATAATACAATGGAATTATACAAGGGGATAATTATTTTTGTTGAAAAGTTTCTGTAATCAAGATTCACAAAGTTTGCGTGAGCATGAACAAAGTTCAAGGCTAGCTCCCACTTCAACAATGCTTGTCTTTCTCACTTTCACTTTCCTTTTTGAAAAGTTTTTTAGGTTCCCCTCTTTATTTTTTGTTTTTAAACTATATAAAAGCACTCAACAGAAATAAATGACTCTCTAAAACTTCCGGTTTGTCTACCTGGCAGCGCTTTCTTTAAAGCCATTAAGCTAGGCATATAGTGCTCAAGTAATGAATCCACCGGATCCCAAGGTATATCAAAGCCAATTTTAATTAACAATGATTTGTGATTTAGTAGTGAGCAGAAAGTAACATATATTAAGCAACAACGAAGTCTAACTCTCTTACTATGCATCGACATGTCATAAAAGAACAATTCATGCAAACATAGTAAAGGCCAATGCATAGTGTAAGCAGTTTCTTGCAATTCTATCGTGTTGGAAACATAGAGAGATGGAGATATAGTTCCTCTCTCATAATAATTGCGAGTAGGAGCAGCAAGCACATGCATATTATATCTATCAAAATCATCATGTAAATTAGTAAAATGCAACCATCAATATAATCCTTAATAAGCACAAACTTCTCCGATATAGTGTAGTTTGGAGAATTCAAAAAGATAATAGGACTATCATGCGTGGGTGCAATAGCAACAATTTCATGTTTAACATGAGGAACTATAGCAAGTTCATCTCCATAAGCATAATTCATATTGGCATCTTGGCCACAAGTATAGCAAGCATCATCAAAAAGGGATATTTCAAGAGAATCAATGGGATCATAGCAATCATCATAGCAATCATCCTTCGGTAAGCACGAAGGGGAATTAAACAATGTATGAGTTGAAGAGTTACTCTCATTAGAAGGTGGGCACGGGTGATCAATACGCTCTTCCTCCTTTTGTTCTTCGCTCTCCTCATCATCTTTTTCATCCAATGAGCTCACAGTTTGATCAATTTCCTCTTCCATAGCTTCCTGCAAAATATTAGTCTCTTCTTGGACAAAGGAGACTTTCTCAATAAAAGCATTAATATTGTAATTGTATTCATAATTTTCATAGCAATATCTAAGTATAGCAAGATTTTTAGGCCTATAAACACCATCATCATCAAAAGCTTCATACTTTTCAAACAAAGATTCTATTTCATAAGCAGCCTTAAAAGCAATAAATTCTTCAATTTGTTCAACATCATAATAATCATACATACCATTAGCGTAAGAAGCTAAGGTTTCATTATCATTAATTTTGCATGAAAAGGGAAGGTGTGGAGCCTTCATCCTAGAGCAACAAGTAATATCATATCTCAAGCATAGATCCCGGGCATACCAACACAACATATTAATTTGATCCCGTAATAGTTTCCCTTTTTGTGTCAAGCGATAATACCTAAAGTATTCACGTTGATCCAACATTACTCCCATTATAAAGTTGAATGGGGTTTTCTCAAGATTACCAAAGTAGTACATAATATCTTTCACATAATGAGAATCGAGGGTTTTAGGAGTTACCCCATCTCCATGAGTAGCAAGTACACCTAGTTTTTTTGGTATTTCGTGTTCCATATCCATAACTAAAGATAGAGAACAACTTATAACAGCAAATAAAAACAACTTAGTGATAAAGCAAACAAGCACACACGAGAATATTCACCCCACGCTATGACTCCTCGGCAACGGCGCCAGAAAAAGGTCTTGATAACCCACAAGTATACGGGATAGTTGTAGCCTCTTTCGATAAGTAAGAGTGTCGAACCCAATGAGGAGCTAAAGGTAGAACAAATACTCTCTCAAGTCCTATCAGCCACTAATACGACTCTACGCACGCTTGACGTTCTCTTTACCTAGAACAAGTATGAAACTAGAAGTACTTTGTAGGTGTTGTTGGATAGCTTTGCAAGATAATAAAGAACACATAAATAAAAAGTAGGGGCTGTTTAGATAAAGATGAAATAAAGTAAATTAAGCGAGTGTGGAAAAGTGGTGGTAGGAGTTGTGAAAGTGTCCCTAAGCAATTGACTACGTTACTAGATCGGTAATCACTATTGCAATTCTATTTGAGGGGGAGGCATAAGCTAACATACTTTCTCTACTTGGATCATATGCACTTATGATTGGAACTCTAGCAAGCATCCGCAAATACTAAAGATTCATCAAGGTAAAACCCAACCATCGCATTAAAGTATCAAGTCCCCTTTATCCCATACGCAAACAACCTACTTACTCGGGTCTGTGCTTCTGTCACTCACGCCACCCAGCATAAGCAAATCATAAACATATTGCAAACCCTACAGCGGGAATCCCTCACGCTTGCGCGACACGGAGGGCACAATAGGACAGCACCAATAATAAAACATGCAACTCAAACCAATCATAGCAATTCATCAATCACCGATTGGACAACGAAAATCTACTCAGACATCGTAGGATGGCAACACATCATTGGAAAATAATATGAAGCATGAAGCACCATGTTCAAGTAGAGGGTACAACGGGTTGCGGGAGAGTGGACCACTGAATATAGATGGGGGAAGGTGATGGAGACGTTGGTGGAGATGATGGAGGTGTTGGTGTAGATCGCGGTGATGATGATGGCCCCCGGCGGCGTTTCGGCGCCACCGGAAGCAAGGGGGAGAGAGCCCCCCTTCTTCTTCTTCTTCCTTGACCTCCTACCTAGATGGGATAAGGATTTCCCCTCTGGTCCTTGGCTCCCATGGTGTGGGAGGGATGAGAGCCCCTCCGAGATTGGATCTATCTCTCTGTTTCTGTGTTCTAGAATTCTGCCCTGGCACCGTTTCCTTTATATCTGGAGATCGGTAACTCCGATTGGATTAAAACCTTTGCCCAGATCATTTTCCAAAAATTAGCTTTCTTGCGGACAAAGAAGGGCATCAACCGCCTTACGGGTGGCCCACGAGGGTGGGGGCGCACCCACTTTAAGTGGGCGTGGGCCCCTATCTCGCGGCCACCTCGGGCATCGTCTCGCGTTGATTCTTCCTCCCAAAAATCAAAAATATTCCAAAATAATTCCCCGTCCATTTTTATCCCGTTTGAACTCCGTTCGATATGGGGTTTCTGCGAAACATAAAACATGCAACAGACAGGAACTGGCACTGGGCACTGGATCAATATGTTATTCCCCAAAAATAGTATAAAAAGTTGCCAAAAGTATATGAAAGTTGTAGAATATTGGCATGGAACAATCAAAAATTATAGATACGACGGAGACGTATCACACCTACAACCTCTGCCATGGCTATCGCAAAAGCTTGGATGTGTTCTCCAAGATCCTCGACAGTCACCCTGGCCTAACCAGAGGCCTTAGAATGGGCAAGTTCCATTCCAACGGCAGGGACCGAGCCAAGCTTGATGACCGGTTCGGATCCCCCGCCCTATATCAGCTCGAGGAACTCACTTTTGATGATGGGCATATGCTCTCGCTGCCAACGTCCGTGCTCCACCTCGCGCCCGTGCTGCGGGTCGCCAAGTTTAGGAACTGCCATCCCCCCTAATGGCGCGCCTGCTCTTATTCTACCATGACTGAAGTACCTCAAGCTCGTCGTCGTCTGCATCTCAAACAGTGACATGGAGCGCCTGCTCCGTGGCCGTACTGCACTCGAGTACCTTCGTCTTCAGGCGATCAATGGGTTGAGTACATTCCACATCACCTCCCTGATTATCCGGACTATTTATGTGTGTTGCTGGTTCAGCAGGAAGACATCACAAGATGTGTACCACGATATGGTCAATGAGGATACACCTGCACTTGAGAGATTACTTGTACTTGATCAAGTAGGTCCAACAAGAATCAATGTCATTTCTATGCCAAAATTGACAGTCCTAGGCTACTCGTCTGGCAAATACTCCGAACTTGTTATTGGATCCACACCCGTTCAGGTACAACAACCGCCTTCTACCTCTCCTTCTACAAATTAACATTATTTCTAATTTTGAAGATGTTTTTTCATCTGTCATTCAGAAAATGATTCTGACAAGGTTGACCACGAAACTGCGCACAGTGAACGTCTTGGCACTAGAATCTATCGGCCCCAACCTGGAGCAAGTTGTCACTTTTCGGAGATGCTTTCCATGCTTTGAGAAGCTATATATTGAGGTGATGTTCCTTTCCTGTTAAATGTTAACCATAAGGGAGTTCAATTTGTGACACCTTTTCCCAAGTTTACAATGACAATGTACTACGATTTCTGAAGGATTCTTTTGGAGGATTTCAATACATACATGTCTCCTTTTCCAAGTTTACAATGACAATGCTTGATCCATATGGTTACAATCCATATGCATTTCTCCTTTGGATTCATCCGTACTAGTTTTCTTAGGGAACTTTTCATCCACTCCAACATCTTGTGAAGATCGAAGATGGCATGTTAATGCCCATGTTAATCATGTCAGATCAAAGATGGCATGTTAGTGCATTTTACAAATCCTGCAAACCAAATAGGCCTGTAGTAGTGTTAAAAACTGCATCTAGGCACTAAAATGTTTTCTTCTTTTGTAGATAAGATTAGGCCCAGTAGTGGATACTGTGATATAATATAACAATCACGTCGAATGCCTAGATCTGCATCTCTCAGAAATTACTTTGAACTCCTACCGAGGGACCTTACCGAAGATTATATTCGCCGGGTTCTTTGTTGTCAGAGCAAGGGTGCTAAAGGTAATGAGGTTTTCCCTGCATTTATTTCAAAAAAAATGAATGGTTTGTTGATTAGCGCCGGCGCCTGTGGCAGAATGGAATAGGCTCCAAAAATGCTGAATTTCATTTTGGAACTTCAGATGATAGAGTAATCGGAACTCATCATGTCAACCCCATAGATTACTTCTCAATGGCTGACCCCTTTGCAAAAGTTGTGAGGTTTTGAAAACAGACTTAGAACTGGTAATATTAGTTTGAACCTCTCTTATATCCATGTTCAGCGGATCAGCGCGAGCGTTTGCAACTGATGAGCCGAATTTCATTTCTAATATCATTTTGAACCTTGTAATCTTCGAATTTGAGCCATATAACTCTGGAATTTGAACCTTGTAATATTTCGAGCCTTTTTGGTACAGTCGTTGAAATGGCATCGTATGAGACTCATATATTGGTAGCACTATTTTGACCTTAATATGCAATGGTCTTAGATTTCATTTTATTAACCATTCTCGAATCTATTTACCTTGTCGATCTCACAGCACACGATCTGTATAGCTAACTCGACTGCAATCTTGGACATTATTGCACATAGTTGGTTTCTTCCACCGTGTGCCCTATAGAGCGCAGAATTAATTATCGCACTCGAGTGTCCATCATGACCCTTCTGTGTAACTTTGACCTGATCACCCATGGGTAAACTTACGACCGAAGTCATTCCACACACTTCATTTTTACAAAGCTTTTTGCCAATAAACGCCCATGATTTGTCCCTCTTCTAGCCGACGAGTGGCAAACCAAGCCGGGCGGGAAGCTTGCAGGGTAAACTAACAGGCTCACCGATGATACATTTGGCGTCTCTTCGAGCCCATGCATGGTCAAACCGTGGTGCAGTGTTGTCAAGCGTGCACTGGAATCCTCACTGCGGTGCGGTGTTGTCAAATGTGCACTGGAATCCTCCGCTATGAATGCTGTGACAAGACGTGACGATTACAGGCCGGCTGGCCCCCATTTGTTACAGCGGCTATTTAACCCTTGTGTCTCTTTAACCTTTCGATCGTGCCCCACCATTGCAAGAAGCACACCCACCATGACAAATTCTTAGAGAGTATCCTACGCGGATCCAATGGCGCTCCGAGCGACTATCGATGATGAGCAGCAGTTCACCATGCATGCCGTGGTGGACACCCACCGAAGGTTCACCGAGATCTCCGTGGTGTACACCAACAACCCGGTCTGGGTCGAGCACTCCATCCGCATCATGGAGTTGTTGCTTGCCAACGAGAAGTACAAGGTGGTCGGGTTACCCAGATGTGCGTGCGCCACCATGTCCTCGTCTACCACTACTGCCTGGCCACAAGGCCTTGCGAGTGTATCACCAGGTTTGTCAACATCACCAACGATGTCAAGGTGCTCAAGAATTCGGGCATCGCCTGCCAGAATCTTGTCGACATCCAGGGCCAATACAAGATCTAGGGCAGCAAGGAGCATGAGAGGACTCACTAGTTCACCTTGCCGAGGCCATCATCGACCCCTACTAGAGAGACATGAAGGATTCCTACAACAACGACAAGTGTGCCTGGCACTCGGCCTGGATGGAGAAACTCGACAAAGCTCATGTCGTGTACGCGGCCAAGGAGGCGTACACGTGCTACGATATGTACATGTGGATCGTTGACATGAGGAAGTGACTCCTTCCCCAAAACGGCCAGGGATCAGCCGAAAGCGGAGCAATGGCAAGCGTCGTCGCAACAAGAAGCAGATGATTAGATCCTTGTTTCTCCTAGTTTAGTATGCATGTAATTACTTTGGTGTGTGAAAATGTTATGTGTGTAGTCACTTGTGTAATTGTATACTTAATTTGGTTATGCAATGCTGTGTTTTAAGTATATATGTTGATGCTCTATAGACAGAGCAAATCACATCGCACACGGACTAAACAAGGGAACCCGTCGGTGATGATTTCATCAATCACTGACAATTGTATACCAGCAATCGTTTTCTCACAACACACACGGCTTGCTAACAGGAATCATCTCTGTTGTTATCGGTCTTCCCACACATTTCTGATTATAGAACTATTTTCTGCGTATCACACACATCTTGTTAAGTTGAACCGTTTCCGTTCTCTTGGCTCAACGCAAACACTTCACCCGAGTGAACTATAAGCCGTATATCGCACACACCTTCATCTGGCTACCTGTTTCTGTTGTTCCGCCTCATCACAAATAGTTCATCCAAGTGAACCGTATGCTCTACTTCGCACATGCCTTCGTCTAGTAGCCCGTTTCTTTTGTTCCGCATCATCACAAATAGTTAATTGAACTGAACTGTATGCCCTGAATCGCACATGCGCAAAAATCTGAACCGTGTTTGATGCATCCGTCATCTCAAATGTTTTGCACCTTTTTGACGGTTTTTTACAACACATTTTGTGATTATTGCATCGCACACAGTTTTGTCGAAGGGTCTCTGATCATAGTGTCGCGTTAGCAGCATCCTGCAGTAGTGAATCTTTCTTAGTTTCCTCACTTGATGCTTGTTCATGAATATCTCATTGCCCCATACGCAAAAGGGATCGAAGCGTGGATCAGTACCGCTCATATGTGTACCTACAAGCAACCAGTAAATGTTAGAAACTAAACTGAGATTGCACAAATGATGTAAAATACAACTACCTACGTTCCTAAGTACAAGTATTTTTAGAACTTTCAATATGAACTACATATGGATGTATATAGAATTATAGACATAGTTTAGGTTAGAATCTAGATTCACTCATTTTGCTCCATATGTAGTCTATAAAAATATTTATATTTAGGAAATGGTATACAAGAGATGGGATGCATCTAAACTCGACGGCAAACAACAACATCGCCCATTGTAACTCTGTGTATGTACATGGAAAGGCAATGTTAACTACAATAGGGTTAACATCCACCAAAAATAGCAAATGGTAATAAAACGACAACATCTGTAGTGATATCCTCATTGCGAAAGAGTAGGACGATAGCAAAGGGACGGATTAAAAATGGATAGAATTGTTTACTACAACAGACAACCTAGTATAGCCATTGAAACTGGTACTGATAGAAATGCAATTGACAGAGTTAAACATCGCAAGGCAGGTGCTGCTAGAGCAGAGAATGGCCCTGTTGTCTATAAAAAGGTCGGGAAATGGATAAGACGGGCTAGGTGTGTTTACTACAACATGATTAATACATGAACCGTACAAAACATGGCCATTGCAACTGGTATTGATAAGATTCAACTGGTCAGTTCATACTTGGTAAGTCCTGAGGGGTAGTTGTTGGGGCACTTCACATGGACAAGATCCTGCCCCAAGTCGGTTGAGTGGAGGTGAGGTGTTCCTCCGGGTCAAAGAGTGGATCAGTGCCACTGACATGTGTACCTACAAGAAGCAAGTAAATGTTAGAAGCCAAACTGCAATTGCACAAATGATGTAAAATACTGTAAGACATGGGATGCAGCTAACCTCGACGGCAAACAACAACATCGCCCGTTATGGTCCTGTGTAAGTACATGGAAAGGCATGTTAAGTACAATAGGGTTAGCATCCACTAAAAATAGCAAATGGGCAACATCTCTAGTATATCTTCATTGCGGAGAGTAGCACGGTAGCAAAGGGACAAATTAAAAATGGATACAACTATTAATTGCAACAGTCTTAACAGCATGCTAAGTTATGCTTTGTAAGTTTGTAGCCATTGAAATACAACTATTAAAAAATGTATACAACTGTTAATTGCAACAGGCTTAATAGTCGTTGATATCGATACTGATAAAAATGCAATTGGCAGAGTTAAACATCGCAAAGCAGGTGCTACCAGAGCATAGAATGGCCCATTTGTCTATAAAAAGGTAGGGAAAATAGCTAAAACGTGTTACGCATGTTTACTACAACATGCTTAATATATCAACCATACAAAACATAGCCATTGGAACTGGTATTGGTAAGATTGAACTAGTGAGTTCATACTTGGTAAGCCCTGAGAGGTAGTTGCTAGGGCACTTCATCTTGGCTAGAGCCCGCCCAAAGTCAGTGGCGTCGGAGGCGAGCTGTTGCTCCGGGTCGAAGCGTGGATCAGTGTCATTGTCATGTGTGCCTATAGGCAACCAGTAATGTTAGAAATTAAACTGCAATTGAATAAATGATGTGACATACTATAAGACGATGGATACATCTACCCTCGACGGCAAACAACAACATCGCCCATTATGACCCTGTGTAAGTACATGGACATGCATGTTAACTATAGCAGAGTTAGCATCCACCAAAAATAGCAAATGGGCAGCATCTCTAGTGATATCCTGAGTCATGTATTGTAAGTTTGTTGCTGGTATTAGTGAAATTGAGCTGGATAGTTAATACTTGAACATCACACAGTGTGCAGTATTGAAATAAACAAGGCACGACCATGCTTAATACATCAACCATACAAATCATAGCCACTGCAAGTAGTATTGTTAAGATTGAGCTGGTCAAATCATGCCTGGTAAATCCTGGGGGTAGTCGCTAGGGCACTTCATTTGGGCGAGACCTGCATCAAATCAGCGGCGGCGGAGGCGAGGTATTCCTCTAGGTCAACACGCACAACGGCCATCGCGCCATCGACCACCATCAACTCCTCGACCTCCACGTGATATGTGGTTGGGCTTGCGCGACGATGATCTGGAGGTAGGGGCGGTGGGGATTTGCAGGCACGAGGATGTTTTGCAAGTGCCATTTAAGCAATCAGGCTGGGGCCGTGATAGAGATTGGTGGGTTACCTGACTGGATCGATGATGCTTGGGCAAAACGTAGATGTGGTTGAAGTTGTGGTTGTGGCGGTGGCGGTTTGAGCTGCAGGGAGGGGGGAGGGGAGATACTATGGGAATTTGATGGGTGGGGATGTGGTGGGAGGAATAAATTCTGAAATCGCGCGCCTAATGAAAATTTCATTGTGAAACTTGAAACATGGGAGTGGGAAACACACAACATAGACAAATTGCGTAAAATACTCGTGTGCGAGAAAAGAGAAAATTGGTAGATCCCGTCTCCAAAAAAATATACATGTGTAGTTGTTTTTTCGGTCAATGGTACACTTGCTTTATTAGGAAACATCTCACAGGTAACTGACTTGTGGATCATTAACGCAAAAAAATTGCACACGGGTACGCCATAGAAACTGTGTGTTTTGTGATCTTCTAATAATTGTTATATCCATCAGCCTCTCCAGTCACACCTAATTTCAAAAATCTCTTTCATTGTATCAGGATTATTCAATGTACATGAATGAGCCAAGGTGACACCCGATGAACAATCATCGATTTATGAAATGCAATCAAGTGTCAACCTACCTCGCTGGCATAGCCAGTTTTGATCCTATGCAACAAGAGAGAAGCTTGCTGCCATCCACTGGCATGGCAAGTTATGCCGGTGTGCGGCCAACTCATGCAGTGAGGTGGGACTAAAAACCAGCTGCGGCCAGCTCTAGGCTCCGGTGGCTTCCAGTGGCTGCGGGCAGACGTTTTGGGAGTATTTAGGGCAGGGATGCCGCAATGAAACTTCACTGAACACATGCTAATCAATGCTCAAAGCCCTCAAAGGATGCACTTACCAACATTGTACGTTAATAATAGATAGTACCAACTTAAAGTACTACTGGCAATTTTCTCTAAAACTAGTACTGGTACGTAGTACTGGTAGATGCTCGTAATTAATTATACAAACTTATGGGCGACACACGCACTAACTACTTATCACATGCTGGCATCAGGGCATGCTGGCCAGACGTCGTTGTTCTCCTTCCTAACCTTGTAGGTGGTTGCCCGCCATGCTTTGATCTCCGCTGGACTCTCCTCAACACGGCGTGGGGCCTCTTCTTTCTTGCGATGCTGGGACTCCCTTTTCTTGACTACTTTCTGCCTTTTCCGCTCCTTTTGTGCAGCTTTGGCCGCTTTTAGATCCACCACCCATTCATCCATGGCAGCATCAAAGTCCGCCCACGTACTTGTGCGGCCGTGGTCGGCGATGAACTCAGCGCGATGGGATGCCATCGCTTCCTTACCATGTGTGTGATCGCGGGTGGCCAGGAACTCGGTGCGGCGGGATGCCATCACTTCCTTACCAGTACTATGCGTCATGATTCCATGAACAACGCTTGGAGAGAGCTCTAGGACGGAGTGGCTGGACAACCATACAGTGCGGTGGTTTTCAAGAGCTCAACGACAAACAACGAAGGAAATTTGGCTTCCTTACAATCTTGCTCATTCATTATCGCACACAGTTTATCTCTGTCGCCTCCGGAAATAGTGTGCACTAAACCTATTGTATGTTGCATTATGATTGCCCGGAACCCCAGCCACGTGGATTGTGTGTGTGCACCGTAGGATGCGCCATGGTCGAATGACAATCCAGGTCCGTCACATCATGTCCGTGCAGCTATAGCTGGATTGGATTTATATGCTCTAAATGCCTAAAAAATGCACACAATCTGCTAAATATGGTAAATGAGCCTGGAAAAGTGCCAAATTTGAACACGGTGATTTGCAGGATGTATGTCATCGTAGAAAAAACTCAAGGGCAAAGAACCAAGAAAATTTGGATTCCCCTTCAATCTTGGTGATTTCCCTCTCGAAAGGATGGAACTTCCTCGGTGATGGTTCGATTTATGAAGGGCGTGCATGACGACATAAGCCAAACCTTCTCAATTTTTTTCCAGGGTATGGTGAGGCCATACGATGGCACCATGCCAGGCATCATGTTTTTCCAGCATTTATTTCATTTTTCTATAGTTGAAAAACCAATAAACAAACATTTGTGGTTAACTATTGCCACACATTTCATCAAAATATATGCCCATTCCTTGTAAAAGGCATGATAATTTACTAAATAGTGTGAGTATGGTTTTTCAGACCATTCTTGTGCACCCTTTCATGCATCGATTGTTTGAATTTGAATTGTGTGAATTAATGCCTAGAAAATGCACATAATCCCGTAAATATGGTAAATGAACCCGAAAAAGTGCCAAATTTGAACACAATGATTTGCAAGGTGTATGTTCATCGTAGAAAAAAACTCATGGACAAAGGACGAAGGAAATTTGGATTCCCCTTCCATCTTGGTGATTTCCCCCTCGAAACCATGAAACTTTCTCGGTGATGGTTCGGTTTATGAAAGGCATGCATGACGACATAAGCCAAACATTCTCATATTTTTACCAGGGCACGGTGAGGCCATGCCATGGCACCATGCCATGCGTCATATTTGTGAAGCATGTATTTCATTTTTCTATAGTTGATAAACCAATAAATGACACGTTTGTGGTTGACTATTGCCACACATTTCCTTCAAATCTCTGCTCATTCCTTGTAAAACGCATGAGAATTTACTAAATAGCAAGAGAATGGTTTTCCAGGCCGTTCTCGTGCACCTTTTCATGCACCGATTGTTTGAATTTGAATTATGTGCATTAGTGCCTAGAAAATGCCCATAATCCCCTAAATATGGTAAATGAGCCCGGAAAAATGCCGAATTTGAACACGGTGATTTGTAGGGTGTATGTTCATCGTAGAAAAAAACTCATGGACAAAGTACGAAGGAAATTTGGAATCCCTCCAATCTAGTTGATTTACTGTCGCACAAGATTCATCTCCATCGCCTCTGGGAACCATGTGTGTTCACCCACACATGCAAAAGGAAAAAAGAAAACCCTCACCCCCTGCCCACTTCATCCCCACCCACTCGCCATGGACTCCTTCGCCACTCTGCACCTCATCAAGTTCTATTCCGGCGGCCACCCTAAGCTTGCGGTTGTCATCGGCGGGCGGAGGTCATGCTCCAAACGGCACGGGATTTCGCCCCTACCGTTTGTCGCTGCCTATCTGCGCCGACTTGCATCGACATTCTAGACTCTGGTCGATTGGGGTTTTCTGCAGGATTGGGGCGGGGATTTTTCTCATGGAGAAGGTAATCAATTTAGTGAAATACTCACTCATCTCTTATCACAGTCCATCCGTCGCTATTAATCAACCGTTAGAAATCGCCGTGGATTCATTTTTCTTCTAGCTGATTCGAGGGTTTTCATTCATGTGTCCATAGTGCGAGCACAAATCAGACAAGTGTGGTCGTGGCTAGTCGGAAACTGTTGGAAATACGCCCTAGAGGCAATAATAAATTGATTATTATTATATTTCCTTGTTCATGATAATCGTTTATTATCCATGCTAAAATTGTATTGATAGGAAACTCAGATACATGTGTGGATACATAGACAACACCATGTCCCTAGTAAGCCTCTAGTTGACTAGCTCGTTAATCAATAGATGGTTACGGTTTCCTGACCATGGACATTGGATGTCGTTGATAACGGGATCACATCATTAGGAGAATGATGTGATGGACAAGACCCAATCCTAAGCCTAGCACAAGATCATGTAGTTCGTATGCTAAAGCTTTTCTAATGTCAAGTATCATTTCCTTAGACCATGAGATTGTGCAACTCCCGGATACCGTAGGAGTGCTTTGGGTGTGCCAAACGTCACAACGTAACTGGGTGGCTATAAAGGTACACTACGGGTATCTCTGAAAGTGTCTGTTGGGTTGGCACGAATCGAGATTGGGATTTTGTCACTCCGTGTAAACGGAGAGGTATCTCTGGGCCCACTCGGTAGGACATCATCATAATGTGCACAATGTGACCAAGGGGTTGATCACGGGATGATGTGTGACGGAACGAGTAAAGAGACTTGCCGGTAACGAGATTGAACAAGGTATCGGTATACCGACGATCGAATCTCGGGCAAGTACCATACCGCTAGACAAAGGGAATTGTATACGGGATTGATTGAGTCCTTGACATCGTGGTTCATCCGATGAGATCATCGTGGAACATGTGGGAGCCAACATGGGTATCCAGATCCCGCTGTTGGTTATTGACCGGAGAACATCTCGGTCATGACTACATGTCTCCCGAACCCGTAGGGTCTACACACTTAAGGTTCGATGACGCTAGGGTTATAAAGGAAGTTTGTATGTGGTTACCGAATGTTGTTCGGAGTCCCGGATGAGATCCCGGACGTCACGAGGAGTTCCGGAATGGTCTGGAGGTAAAGATTTATATATAGGAAGTCCTGTTTCGGCCATCGGGACAAGTTTCGGGGTCATCGGTATTGTACCGGGACCACCGGAAGGGTCCCGGGGGCCCACCGGGTGGGGCCACCTGCCCCGGGGGGCCACATGGGCTGTAGGGGGTGCGCCTTGGCCTACATGGGCCAAGGGCACCAGCCCCTAGAGGCCCATGCGCCAAGATATAGGAAAAAGGGGAGAGTCCTAAAGGGGGAAGGCACCTCCGAGGTGCCTTGGGGAGGATGGACTCCTCCCCCCCCTCTTGGCCGCACCCCTTCCTTGGAGGAAGGGGCAAGGCTGCGCCTCCCCCCTCTCCCCTGCCCCTATATATAGTGGAGGGGAGGGAGGGCATCCATACCTGAGCCCTTGGCGCCTCCCTCCCTCCCGTGACACCTCCTCCTCTCCCGTAGGTGCTTGGCGAAGCCCTGCAGGATTGCCACGCTCCTCCATCACCACCACGCCGTTGTGCTGCTGCTGGATGGAGTCTTCCTCAACCTCTCCCTCTCTCCTTGCTGGATCAAGGCGTGGGAGACATCGTCGAGCTGTACGTGTGTTGAACGCGGAGGTGCCGTCCGTTCGGCACTAGGATCATCGGTGATCTGAATCACGACGAGTACGACTCCATCAACCCCGTTCACTTGAACGCTTCCGCTTAGCGATCTACAAGGGTATGTAGATGCACTCTCCTTCCCTTCGTTGCTAGTCTCTCCATAGATAGATCTTGGTGACACGTAGGAAAATTTTGAATTTCTTCTACGTTCCCCAACAGTGGTATCAGAGCTAGGTCTATTGTGTAGATTCTTTGCACGAGTAGAACACAAAGTAGTTGTGGGCGTCGATATTGTTCAATATGCTTGCCGTTACTAGTCTTATCTTGATTCGGCGGCATCGTGGGATGAAGCGGCCCGGACCAACCTTACACGTACGCTTACGTGAGACCGGTTCCACCGACAAACATGCACTAGTTGCATAAGGTGGCTGGCGGGTGTCTGTCTCTCCCACTTTAGTCGGATCGGATTCGATGAAAAGGGTCCTTATGAAGGGTAAATAGCAATTGGCATATCACGTTGTGGTTCATGCGTAGGTAAGAAACGTTCTTGCTAGAAACCCATAGCAGCCACGTAAAACATGCAAACAACAATTAGAGGACTTCTAACTTGTTTTTGCAGGGTATGCTATGTGATGTGATATGGCCAAAAAGGATGTGATGAATGATATATGTGATGTATGAGATTGATCATGTTCTTGTAATAGGAATCACGACTTGCATGTCGATGAGTATGACAACCGGCAGGAGCCATAGGAGTTGTCTTTATTTATTTGTGACCTGCGTGTCAACTTAAACGTCATGTAATTACTTTACTTCATTGCTAACCGTTAGCCATAGTAGTAGAAGTAATAGTTGGCGAGGCAACTTCATGAAGACACGATGATGGAGATCATGATGATGGAGATCATGGTGTCATGCCGGTGACGATGATGATCATGGAGCCCTGAAGATGAAGATCAAACGGAGCAAAATGATATTGGCCATATCATGTCACTATTTGATTGCATGTGATGTTTATCATGTTTATGCATCTTGTTTACTTAGGACGACGGTAGTAAATAAGATGATCCCTTAAAACAATTTCAAGAAGTGTTCTCCCCTAACTGTGCACCGTTGCGACAGTTCCTGTTTCGAAGCACCACGTGATGATCGGGTGTTAGATTCTAACGTTCACATACAACGGGTGTAAGACAGATTTACACACGCGAAACACTTAGGGTTAACTTGACGAGCCTAGCATGTACAGACATGGCCTCGGAACACGGAGACCGAAAGGTCGAACATGAGTCGTATAGAAGATACGATCAACATGAAGATGTTCACCGATGATGACTAGTCCGTCTCACGTGATGATCGGACACGGCCTAGTTTGACTCGGATCATGTAATCACTTAGATGACTAGAGGGATGTCTATCTGAGTGGGAGTTCATAAGATGAACTTAATTATCCTGAACATAGTCAAAAGGTTTTTGCAAATTATGTCATAGCTCACGCTATAGTTCTACTGTTTAGATATGTTCCTATAGAAAAATTAGTTGAAAGTTGATAGTAGCAATTATGCGGACTAGGTCCGTAAACTGAGGATTGTCCTCATTGCTTCATAGAAGGCTTATGTCCTTAATGCACCGCTCAGTGTGCTGAACCTCGAACGTTGTCTGTGGTTGTTGCGAACATCTGACATACACGTTTTGATAACTACGTGATAGTTCAGTTAAACGGTTTAGAGTTGAGGCACCAAAGACGTTTTCGAAACATCGCGAAACATATGAGATGTTTTGAGGGCTGAAATTGGGATTTCAGGCTCGTGCCCATGTCAAGAGGTATAAGACCTCCGATGACTTTCTTAACCTGCAAACTAAGGAGAAAAGCTCAATTGTTGAGCTTGTGCTCAGATTGTCTGAGTACAACAATCATTTGAATCGAGTGGGAGTTGATCTTCCAGATAAAACAGTGATGGTTCTCCAAAGTCATTGCCACCAAGCTGTTAGAGCTTCGTGATGAACTATAACATATCAGGGATAGATATGATGATCCTTGAGGTATTCGCGATGTTTGACACCGCGAAAGTAGAAATCAAGAAGGAGCATCAATTGTTGATGGTTGGTGAAACCACTAGTTTCAAGAAGGGCAAGGGCAAGAAGGGATACTTCATGAAGCGGCAAATCAGCTGCTGCTCTAGTGAAGAAACCCAAGGTAAAACCCAAACCCGAGACTAAGTGCTTCTGTAATAAGGGGAACAACCACTGGAGCTGAATTACCCTAGATACTTGGTAGATGAGAAGGCTGGCAAGGTCGATAGAAGTATATTGTATATACATTGTGTTAATGTGTACTTTGCTAGTACTCCTAGTAGCACCAGGGTATTAGATACCGGTTCGGTTGCTAAGTGTTAGTAACTCGAAACAAAAGGCTACGGAATAAACGGAGACTAGCTAAAGGTGAGCTGACGATATGTGTTGGAAGTTTTTCCAAGCTTGATATGATCAAGCATCGCACGCTCCCTCTACCAAAGAGATTGGTGTTAAACCTAAATAATTGTTATTTGGTGTTTGCGTTGAGCATAGACATGATTGGATTACGTCTATCGCAATACGGTTATTCATTTAAGGAGAATAATGGTTACTCTGTTTATTTGAATAATACCTTCAATGGTCTTACACCTAAAATGAATGGTTTATTAAATCTCGATCGTAGTGATACACATGTTCATGCCAAAAGATAGTAATGATAGTACCACCTACTTGTGGCACTGCCACGTAAGTCATATCGGTATAAAACGCATGAAGAAGCTCCATATTGATGGATCTTTGGGCTCACTCGTTTTTGAAAAGTTTGAGACATGCAAACCATGTCTATTGGTGTATATGCATGAAGAAACTCCATGCAAATGGACCATTTTGACTCACTTGATTTTGAATCACTTGGGACATGCAAATCATACCACATGGGCAAGATGACTGAAAAGCCTCGTTTTCAGTAAGATGGAACAAGATAGCAACTTGTTGGAAGTAACACATTTTGATGTGTGCAGTCCAATGAGTGTTGAGGCATGCAGTGAATATCGTTATGTTCTTACTTCACAGATGATTCAAGTAGATGTTGAGTATATTTACTTGATGAATCACGAGTCTGAATTATTGAAAGGTTCAAGTAATTTCAGTGTGAAGTTGAAAGATCGTCGTGACAAGAGGAGAAAAGATCTATGATATGATCATAGAGATGAATATCTGAATCACGAGTTTGGCACAGAATTAAGACATTGTGGAAATTGTTTCACAACTGATACAGCCTGGAACACCATAGTGTGATGGTGTGTCCAAACGTCATAGTTGCACCCTATTGGATATGGTGCATACCATGATGTCTCTTATCGAACTGCCACGATAGTTTATGGGTTAGGCATTAAAGACAACCACATTCACTTTAAATAGGGCACCACGTAATTCCGATGAGATGACACCGTATGAATTATGGTTTAGAGAAACCTAAGTTGTCGTTTCTTAAAGGTTTGGGGCTGTGACGCTTATGTGAAAAACTTTCAGGATGAAGCTCGAACCCAAAGCGGATAAAGTACATCTTCATAGGACACCCAAAACAGTTGAGTATACCTCCTAATTCAGATCCGAAAGCAATAGGGATTGTTTCTTAAATCGGGTCCTTTTTCGAGGAAAGGTTTCTCTCGAAAAGTTAAGTGGGAGGATGGTGGAGACTTGATGAGGTTATTGAACCGTCACTTCAACAAGTGTGTAGCAGGGCACAGGAAGTTGTTCCTGTGGCACGTACACCAACTGAAGTGGAAGCTTATGATAGTGATCATGAAACTTCGGATCGAGTCACTACCAAACCTCGTGGGATGACAAGGATGCGTACTACTTCAGAGTGGTACGTAATCCTGTCTTGGAAGTCATGTTGCTAGACAACAATGAACCTACGAGCTATGGAGAAGCGATGGTGGGCCCGGATTCTGATAAATGGCTCAAGGCCATAAAACCCGAGAGAGGATCCATGTATGAAAACAAAGTGTAGACTTTGGAAGAACTACTTGATGGTCGTAAGGCTGTTAGGTACATATGGATTTTGAAAGGAAGACAGACAATGATGGTAAGTGTCACCATTGAGAAAGCTCGACTTGTCGTTAAGATGTTTTTCGACAAGTTCAAGGAGTTGACTACGATGAGACTTTCTCACTCGTAGCGATGCTAAGAGTCTGTTGGAATTATATTAGCAAGTACTGCATTATTTATGAAATCTTGCAGATAGGATGTCAAAAACATTGTTTCCTCGATGATTCTTGAGGAAAGGTTGTATGTGATACAACCGGAAGGTTTTGTCTATCCTGAAATATGCTAATAAGTATGCAAAGCTCCAGCAATCCTTCTGAGGACTGGAGTGAGCATCTCGGAGTTGGAATGTATGCTTTGATGACGATCAAAGATTTTGGGTGTATACAAAGTTTATGAGAAACTTGTATTTCCAAAGAAGTGAGTGGGAGCACTATAGAATTTCCGATGAGTATATGTTGTTAACATATTGTTGATCGGAAATGACGTAGAATTTCTGGAAAGCATATAGGGTTATTTGGAAAGTGTTTTCAATGGAAAACCTGGATTAAGCTACTTGAACATTGAGCATCAAGATCTATAAGGATAGATCAAAATGCTTAATAGTACTTTCAAATGAGCACATGCCTTGACATGATCTTGAAGGTGTTCAAGATGGATCAGTCAAAGAAGGAGTTCTTTCCTGAGTTGTAAGGTATGAAGTTAAGACTTAAAGCTCGACCATGGCAGAATAGAGAGAAAGTAACGAAGGCCGTCCCCTATGCTTAAGACATAGGCTCTACAATATGCTATGCTGTGTATCGCACCTGAAGTGTGCTTTACCATGAGTCAGTCAAGGGGTACAAGAGTGATCCATGAATGGATCACAGGACAGCGGTCAAAGTTATCCTTAGTAACTAGTGGACTAAGGAATTTTCTCAATTATGGAGGTGGTAAAAGAGTTCGTCGTAAAGGGTTACGTCGATGCAAGCTTAACACCTATCCGGATAGCTCTGAGTAGAGATACCGGATACGTATAATGGAGAACAATTTAGAATAGCTCCAAGTAGAACAGTTATTTGGAATAGCTCCAAATAGAACGTGGTAGCTGCATCTAGGAGATGACATAGAGATTTGTAAAGCACACACGGATCTGAAAGGTTCAGACCCGTTGACTATAACCTCTCTCACAAGCATAACATGATCAAACCCAGAACTCATCGAGTGTTAATCACATGGTAAATGTGAACTAGATTATTGACTCTAGTAAACTCTTTGGGTGTTAGTCACATGGGGATGTGACCTTGAGTGTTAATCACATATCGATGTGAACTAGATTATTGACTCTAGTGCAAGTGGGAGACTGTTGGAAATATGCCCTAGAGGCAATAATAAATTGATTATTATTATATTTCCTTGTTCATGATAATCATTTATTATCCATGCTAAAATTGTATTGATAGGAAACTCAGATACATGTGTGGATACATAGACAACACCATGTCCCTAGTAAGCCTCTAGTTGACTAGCTCGTTAATCAATAGATGGTTACGGTTTCCTGACCATGGACATTGGATGTCGTTGATAACGGGATCACATCATTAGGAGAATGATGTGATGGACAAGACCCAATCCTAAGCCTAGCACAAGATCATGTAGTTCGTATGCTAAAGCTTTTCTAATGTCAAGTATCATTTCCTTAGACCATGAGATTGTGCAACTCCCGGATACCGTAGGAGTGCTTTGGGTGTGCCAAACGTCACAACGTAACTGGGTGGCTATAAAGGTACACTACGGGTATCTCTGAAAGTGTCTGTTGGGTTGGCACGAATCGAGATTGGGATTTTGTCACTCCGTGTAAACGGAGAGGTATCTCTGGGCCCACTCGGTAGGACATCATCATAATGTGCACAATGTGACCAAGGGGTTGATCACGGGATGATGTGTGACGGAACGAGTAAAGAGACTTGCCGGTAACGAGATTGAACAAGGTATCGGTATACCGACGATCGAATCTCGGGCAAGTACCATACCGCTAGACAAAGGGAATTGTATACGGGATTGATTGAGTCCTTGACATCGTGGTTCATCCGATGAGATCATCGTGGAACATGTGGGAGCCAACATGGGTATCCAGATCCCGCTGTTGGTTATTGACCGGAGAACATCTCGGTCATGACTACATGTCTCCCGAACCCGTAGGGTCTACACACTTAAGGTTCGATGACGCTAGGGTTATAAAGGAAGTTTGTATGTGGTTACCGAATGTTGTTCGGAGTCCCGGATGAGATCCCGGACGTCACGAGGAGTTCCGGAATGGTCTGGAGGTAAAGATTTATATATAGGAAGTCCTGTTTCGGCCATCGGGACAAGTTTCGGGGTCATCGGTATTGTACCGGGACCACCGGAAGGGTCCCGGGGGCCCACCGGGTGGGGCCACCTGCCCCGGGGGGCCACATGGGCTGTAGGGGGTGCGCCTTGGCCTACATGGGCCAAGGGCACCAGCCCCTAGAGGCCCATGCGCCAAGATATAGGAAAAAGGGGAGAGTCCTAAAGGGGGAAGGCACCTCCGAGGTGCCTTGGGGAGGATGGACTCCTCCCCCCCTCTTAGCCGCACCCCTTTCTTGGAGTAAGGGGCAAGGCTGCGCCTCCCCCCTCTCCCCTGCCCCTATATATAGTGGAGGGGAGGGAGGGCATCCATACCTGAGCCCTTGGCGCCTCCCTCCCTCCCGTGACACCTCCTCCTCTCCCGTAGGTGCTTGGCGAAGCCCTGCAGGATTGCCACGCTCCTCCATCACCACCACGCCGTTGTGCTGCTGCTGGATGGAGTCTTCCTCAACCTCTCCCTCTCTCCTTGCTGGATCAAGGCGTGGGAGACATCGTCGAGCTGTACGTGTGTTGAACGCGGAGGTGCCGTCCGTTCGGCACTAGGATCATCGGTGATCTGAATCACGACGAGTACGACTCCATCAACCCCGTTCACTTGAACGCTTCCGCTTAGCGATCTACAAGGGTATGTAGATGCACTCTCCTTCCCTTCGTTGCTAGTCTCTCCATAGATAGATCTTGGTGACACGTAGGAAAATTTTGAATTTCTGCTACGTTCCCCAACAGAAACGAAGTTCCATCTCACCATTCCGGATGACTTCAGGGAGCGCTCGGTATGTTTAATCTCACCCTACCATGGTAGGCATGGCCAAAATTTGCGAACATATACCATCTATTGCTACATTTGGATAAAAGTTATGGTGCCACGTGCAGCCTAGACGTCGAAGCCGATACCTTATATTAGGAAAATTAATGATGCATTGTTCATTCAGTTACTCTCATATTTGCATCAAATCTTTGTTACATTATCTATTTTTAATTATATATTTTTGTACTTTGCTTTCAGCTATATATTGTTCTGTTCTATCAGTTATTCACATATTTGCATCTTGCTCTATTATTTCAATATATCTAGTTTACGATCTTAATTTTCGTTTCAACCAGTACATCCCTTGCTTTGCAAGAACATGAGTAGAAGGAAATCTTGGGTTTTACTTTGTTGATGACTCCATGGATGTCATATTGAGAATGCAGCATGGATTTACAATGACAGTTAGCGTAAAACTTGATAAAGATGATCCCTCCTATTTTGATGCGGATCTTTGGAGAAAAATTTCTAAGTTTTATGAACTGAAAGTTGGCAATAAAATTCTAGTGCGTGCACCACAACCTGGTCTAATTAACATGTATGTTTACTTCCCCAACGTCATCAGTCGGTGTAACATCCCAAATTTTCAATTTGGAATGTTATACATTAGATCATCATTGCATATCATATTTTATTGCATTTTGGCTAGATCCTAGAAATTCTACGCAACTCAAGGACCCACGGAGAGAGTTGGGGATTTCGTTATTTTCATATTTGAGATCTTCTCATATTTTGAAAATAGGATCATTTGATTTTTAATTATTTTATCTTCGAATATTTCTTAAAAGAGAGGGAATAAAATGACTTTCCCAAAATAAAGAAATATTGAGGATTTAATAATAAAATCAAATAAGATTTTATTTCAGAGTTTATCGCTATTTTATTTCAATTTAGGAAAATTGCACGTTTTCAAAATTGCATTTTAGGGCCAAGAAAATGTTCATCTCGTTCTAAATATTTTATTTAGATGGCGAAAATTTGTTTTGGCATTTTTAGAATTTTATTTTATTTTCTAGGATTTATTTAAGTTTCAGCGGAATATTTTTCTAAAAAACAATTGTTTGGACCGACCGGGCTGAAGGCCCAGCCTGCCCAGCCGCGCGACCCTGCCGCCCCGTGCCCGCACCGGACTCCGCCGGAGTCCGGGAGTCCGACGTCGCCCTGGCGCCCCCTTCGCCAAGACAGCCGCCCCCCTCCTTAAATACCCGTCGCTGCCGCCCCACTTCGCCACACCAAGCCACCGCCGCAGCAGCGCCCGCAGCCGCCGCCGCCGAGCCGCTCACGCCGCCCCG
>NC_041381.1:191951867-191975924 GCF_002162155.2 Triticum dicoccoides
GCAGCTCCCCACCCCGCCCCGCCAGAGCCGCCATCCCACCTTGCCGGAGCCGCCGATCCGATCCCGAGCCGCCGGTTTTCTTTCGGTTAGGTAAAAACCGACCGGTTTTATTTAAACCCTAGATCCTTTTTTAGTTCGGTTTTTTTTCTCGGTTTAGTTATTTAACGGACGTTCGTCCGTACGTTCATTTTAACGAACGATTTTCGTCATTTAGCCACAGACAGCGAACATTCATTCGTTAGCCTGTTCGTCCATTTTTTTCATTTCTTGGATTTTCCGCGATTATTTCTGATCGCGATTTCTGATCCGATTTTCATTCTAGTATAACTTTTCGCTCGTTTATCGGAATCAGGTGATTCAAGCGCCTAGAGTTTTGTATCGAAACCCTCTTTCCGTTTAACCAACTCAAACAAGTTTTTGCTACTGTAAAATTTGACTTAGGTCCAGATTAGTAAACGAAGCTTGTTTCTTTCGTCGTTTGAGTTTCGTTGCTTCGTTTGATTTGTTTCTTTTTGCAAACCGGATTTCTTAAGTTGAACATTCTAGTTAGACCTCTTATTTGAGTTTTACCCATTCATTAGATGAGTGCTTACTATATGCTTCTTTGTTTGTGATAGAGTACCCGGAATGCGCCGCTTGCTACTTCGAATCTCTAGGTTTCACGGATCATCAGCAAGGCAAGTAACACTTTGATCATACTTCCTTACTACCCAGTTTTATTGCATTAGATCAATCCTCAAACAATTACATGACTAGGATCTATTTAATATGTGGGTTTTGGGAAGTAGATGAGGTAGTGCCTATTACCGGTTTTATTATCAAACCTTTGGGAGTTACTTCTATGTTTGCTTATATTACTATGCTATGCTAGTAGACGTGGATTGGGTTTGTGTATCCATGACAGATGTGAGATTGTTATTTAATGGCTTACTTAAGGTGGCAACTTAAATTCACATCTGGGTGGATTGAGGCACCTGGGGAACCCAGTGTTGCCTGTATTTTTGGAAATTCTGGGGTACCGTGTGAGTCTCCTATGGACCGCCACCCAGGCTCAAAGGGATCATGAGATTATTCATGCTAGAAACTTCCATGTGCAGCCGCAAGCTACTATGGGCTCTAGCATAGTTGAGTATGTTGCGTGAGCTCTTGAAGAGGTAGACTAGCCGATGTAGGGGATGTAGGTTGGTACTGTCTACCCGAAGTAGAGAGTTAATGCTTCTGAAAGACTATGTCTCGGTCATCCGTTTCTCAAACACCATTTAGTGCGAGAAATAAAGCGGAGGAGATCGAGTCTTGCGGGAAAAAGTGCGCAAACCTCTGCAGAGTGTATAAACTAATCATGGTTAGCCATGTTCCCAGTTATGGACGTTTTGAGTATCTAGTACTTGGATTATCATATGAATCTCATCATGTTACTTAATTTAATTTTATTGGGTTAATGATGATGTTTAATTGGGATTGAGTTGGAGGAACCTTCTCAATGTTTTACAAACACCATGATAGTTAAATAAAATTTGTTCCTTTGTTGTAGGGAAAAACTGGCTTTATGCAAAACTGTAACCATAGAGCTTTCCACCAGCCATATATGCATGTAGAGATAGCATTATTCTGTTCATTACTCTCTATGTGTTACATTGCTAGCATATTCCATGTGCTGACCCATTTTTGGGCTGCAACGTTCATGTTGCAGACTTTTCAGACGACGAGTAAGGTGCCTTAGGTCGTGATCTTATACTCAGTGATGCCGTTGGAGTTGATGGACTTTCTTATCTTCTAAGCCTTCCGTTGTTATCATTATTAGGTGGCCTTAAGCCATATTTATTGTAATAAGTTCTCTTTTGAGAGATTCAATGTAATAAGTGTGTGATTGCTACTCTGTTATAAATCCTTCGAGTACTGTGCATGTCAGCATTACTGATCCGGGGATGACACTGATGCACAGAGATCAGACTGTTTAAGGTCTGGTCACTACAAGATGGTATCAGAGCACACGCTGACTGTAGGACGTTCGTCCATACATTCATTTTAATGAACGGTATTTTCGTTTAGCCGCAAACAGCGAATGTTCGTTCATTAGCCTGTTCGTCCATTTTTTCTTTTCTCGAATTTTCCGCGATTATTTCTGATTGCGATTTCTGATCCGATTTTCGTTCTAGTATAACTTTTCGCTCGTTTATCGGAATCAGGCGATTCAAGCGCCGATAGTTTTCGTCTTGAAACCCTCTTTCCGTTTAACCAACTCAAACGAGTTTTTGCTACTGTAAAATTTGACTTAGGTCCAGATTAGTAAACGAAGCTTGTTTCTTTCATCGTTTGAGTTCCGTTGCTTCGTTTGATTTGTTTCTTTTTGCAAACTGGAGTTCTTAAGTTGAACTTTCTGGTTAGACCTCTTATTTGAGTTTTACCCGTGCATTAGATGAGTGCTTACTGTATGCTTGTTTGTTTGCGATAGAGTACCCGGAGTGCGCCGCTTGCTACTTCGAATCTCTATGTTTCACAGATCATCAGCAAGGCAAGTAACACTTTGATCATACTTCCTTACTACCCAGTTTTATTGCATTAGATCAATCCTCAAACAATTGCATGACTAGGATCTGTTTAATATGTGGGTTTTGGGAAGTAGATGAGGTAGTGCCTATTACCTGTTTTATTATCAAACCTTTGGGAGTTACTTCTACGTTTGCTTATATTACTATGCTATGCTAGTAGACATGGATTGGGTGAGTGTATCCATGACAGATGTGAGATTGTTATTTAATGGCTTACTTAAGGTGGCAACTTAAATTCACATCTGGGTGGATTGAGGCACCTAGGGAACCCAGTGTTGCCTGTATTTTTGGAAATCCCGGGGTACCATGTGATTCTCCTATGGACCGCCACCCAGGCTCAAAGGGATCATGAGATTATTCATGCTAGAAACTTCCGTGTGCAGCCGCAAGCTACTATGGGCTCTAGCATAGTTGAGTATGTTGCGTGAGCTCTTGAAGAGGTAGACTAGCCGATGTAGGGGATGTAGGTTGGTACTGTCTACCCGGAGTAGAGAGTTAATGCTTCTGAAAGACTATGTCTTGGTCATCCATTTCTCAAAAACCATGTAGTGCGAGAAATCAAGCGAAGGAGATCGAGTCTTGCGGGGAAAAGTGCACAAACCTCTGCAGAGTGTATAAACTAATCATGGTTAGCCGTGTCCCCGGTTATGGACGTTTTGAGTATCTAGTACTTGGATTATCATATGAATCTCATCATGTTACTTAATTTAATTTTGTTGGGTTAATGATGATGTTTAATTGGGATTGAGTTGGAGGAACCTTCTCCATGTTTAACAACCACCATGATAGTTAAATAAAATTTATTCCTTTGTTGTAGGGAAAAACTGGCTTTATGCAAAACTGTAACCATAGAGATTTCCACCAGCCATATATGCATGTAGAGATAACATTATTCTGTTCATTACTCTCTATGTGTTACATTGCCAGCATATTCCATGTGCTGACCCATTTTCGGGCTGCAACATTCATGTTGCAGACTTTTCAGACGACGAGTAAGGTGCCTTAGGTCATGATCTTATACTCAGTGATGCCGTTGGAGTTGATGGACTTGCTATCTTCCAAGCCTTCCATTGTTATCGTTATTAGGTGGCCTTAAGCCATATTTATTGTAATAAGTTCTCTTTTGAGACATTCGATGTAATAAGTGTGTGATTGCTACTCTGTTATAAATCCTTTGAGTACTGTGCGTGTCAGCATTACCGATCCAGGGATGGCACTGATGCACAGAGATCAAACTGTTTGAGGTCTGGTTGCTACAATCGGTCAAAGTCTGATCGAGGTTAGTGTTCTTTCAACTTTCTCCATGCTGGTTTATTACTTAGAAAAAATCGGGGTATTTGTTCTGACTAATTGATCACTATTTATGCAACCAATTGTGATTTCATTTTTTGACTCCGTTCCTAGGCAGTAACAAATTCTATTTACCAATTTATATGCACTATATATTCTTCTGTCATGTTCTGAATAAATAATACCTTTCCACCTTTTAAGCAGGATATGTTGAATTCATAGTTAACGATTTGTATGTTACTCAGCGTACCAAATTTCACTAGAATGACTTGAAGCATGTCATAAAATTTGTTGATAATGTGACAGAGATAGCACATCGTATGAATGCTGGATTTTGGATGGGATTAATTATACTTATGGTGCACACATTGAACAAAACCAATTGTGTGCACAAAACGCAGGTACAAAGTCTTATTTTTATGTTGATGCTCATAAACTATATAGATCTTCGATGATATGTTACAATTGGTTTTTATTCTACATTTCAACAGAAATTGCCCGCTGCAGCTGTTCCTGAATCGATTTATCGACATGGTCGACTTGCACTTGTGCCTGCGAATAACACCAAAGTGATTGCAAGGTACCGTATTTCCCACAGAAATGGAACCATTCAAATTACCAAGTTCTCACTTGTCGTGGCAATGCATCCATATTGGAAAATTGGAGACACTGTTCTACTCATGCTCTACCAAGGCACAGGAGGGTTCTTCCTTTTCATCGACGAGATGCCGAGTCGCAGTGATCAAGCTGCTTCCAGCGGATAGTTGTGGTTGTTGGCCCTCAGCCTCTTAAAATGTGCTAGCTGTTACAATGTTAAGTATGTAGATATGGACCATATGGTTGTTAATATGTCTCCAATGTATCAATAATTTATGAAGTATTCATGCCATGTTTACAACAATTTTATATGGTTTTGGAATGATTTGCATGGAACTAATCCGGACTGACGTTGTTTTCAGCAGAACTACCGTGGTGTTGTTTTTTGTGCAGAAATGAAAGTTCTCCAAATGAGGTGAAACTTTTTGACGAATTTTTTGGAACAAAAAAGACCCCCGAAGCTTTGTGGGAGGGTCAAAAGAGCCACAAGGAGGGCACAACCTACCATGGCATGCCTGGAGCCCAACCCGAGGCGTGGTGGGTTGTGCTCACCTCAAGGCCCATCTTCACGTGATTCCAACGCTGAAAAAATCCTATTTATAGGGAAACCATCAGAAATAACCCTAGATTGGAAGTTCCGCCTCCGCAAGCCTCTGTAGCCACGAAAAACCAATTGGGAGCCTGTTCCAGCACCCTATCGGAGGGGGAAATCATCATCGAAGGCCATCTTCATCATCCCTATGGCCACTATGATTAGGAGGGAGTAGTCCACTTTCGGGGCTGAGGGTTTGTACCAGTAGCTATGTGTTTAATCTCTCTCTCTCTCTCGCTCTCTCTCTCTCTCTCTCTCTCTCTCTCTCTCTCTCGTGTTCTTGAGATTGCATGATCTTGATGTATCGTGGGCTTTGTTAATATAGTTGGATCATATGGTGTTTCTCCCTATCTATCTTGTTGTGATGAATTGAGTTTTCCCTTTGAGATTTTATTATATCGGATTGAATAATTTTATGGATTTGAGAGCGCTTTATATATGTCATGTATATGAATACCCGTGGTGACAATGGGGTATTATATTAATTCACTCGATATATGTTTTGGCACTCAACTCGCAGATTCCTGAGGTGACATTGGGGTAATATATGCATAGGGGTTGATGCATGTTTTCGTCCTTGTTTGTTCGATAGAAATCTTGGGACACTCTTTGAGGTTCTTTGTGTTGGATTGAGTATTATGACCCTGAAATTGTTTGATGCGTATCGTATAATTGACTCATGGATACTTGTGGTGACATTCGAGTATCTAGGTCACATTAGAGTTGGTTGATGCGTATCATATGGTGTTATTTTAGTATGAACTCTTGGATAGATTTATCGGAAAGAATAACTTGGTGTTATTTTAGTACGAACTCTTGAATAGATCAAACAGAAAGAACATCTTTAAGGTGGTTTCATACCCTACAAACAATTTCTTCTTATGTTCTCTGCTAGATAAGAACTTTGGAGTGATTCTTCGTTGCACATTGAGGGATGGTTATGTGATACAATTATATTAACATTGTTGAGAGATTGCACTAGCGAAAGTGCAACTAATCCCTGGGCAGTTTTGGTAATTCTTAACAACATATAGCTCATTGAACTAATACTCTTTCAAGATGATCATTTCATAAAGTTCAATGATTGGCATCGCATGGACTAGAGATGTGGACCCCTCAAAATGCTAAGGACACCTATTGGCAACAAGGTCAAGACTCTACATTTTCTTTTTAGTTATCCAAGATCACATCGAGTCCATAGGAAAGGGATACTATTAAAAGGGGATGAGGTGTTGCTTAATGGCTTGCTTGCTCAAAATGCTTAGTGATATGCTCGACAAACCCTCAACCACTTTCTCATTTCTACATATGTCCTAAACCTAAAAGTCAAACTCGGCCCCACCGATTTTATCTATCTGGTGCCACCGAGTTCATTTGACATAGTGATATGTCTCCATCGTATCTATATTTTTTTATTGTTCCATGCCCATATTATTCACTTTCATATACTTTTTGGCAACTTTTTATATTATTTTTGGGACTAACATATTGATCCAGTGCCCAGTGCCAGTTCCTGTCTGTTGCATGTTTTTTGTTTCGCAGAAACCCAATATCAAACGGAGTCCAAACGGGAAAAAATGGACGGAGATTTTTTTGGAATATTTATAGTTTTTGGGAAGTAAAATCAACGTGAAACGGTATCCAAGGTGGGCACGAGGTAGGGGGGCGCGCCCTACCTCCCCAGGCGCACCGCTGACCCTCGTGGTCCACCCGTAAGGCAGTTGATGCTATCCTTCTGGCGCAAGAAAGCTAATATTACAAGGAAGATCTGAGCGAAAGATTCACCCCAATCAGAGTAATGGATCTCCGGATATTTAAGAAACGTTGAAGGGGTAGAACCAGGGAACGCAGAAACAGAGAGATAGATCCAATCTCGGAGGGGCTCTCGCCCCTCCCAAGCCATGGGAGCCAAGGACCAGAGGGGAAACCCTTCTCCCATCTAGGGAGAAGGTCAAGGAAGAATAAAAAGAAGGGGGGCTCTCTCCCCCTTGCATCCGGTGGCGCCGGAACACCGCCGGGGGCCATCATCATCACCACGATCTTCACCAACACCGCCGTCGTCTTCACCAACATCTCCATCACCTTCCCCCATCTATATCCAGCGGTCCACTCTCCCACAACCCGCTGTACCCTCTACTTGAACATGGTGCTTTATGCTTCATATTATTTTCCAATGATGTGTTGCCATCCTATGATGTCTGAGTAGATTTTTGTTGTCCTATCGGTGATTGATGAATTGCTATGATTGAGTTTCATGTTTTATTGGTGTTGTCCTATTGTGCCCTCCGTGTCGCACAAGCATGTGGGATTCCTGCTGTAGGGTTTGCAACATGTTTATGATTTGCTTATGGTGGGTGGCGTGAGTGACAGAAGCACAAACCCGAGTAAGTAGGTTGTTTGCGTATGGGATAAAAGGGGACTTGATGCTTTAATGCTATGGTTGGGTTTTACCTTAATGAATCTTTAGTAGTTGCGGATGCTTGCTAGAGTTCCAATCATAAGTGCATATGATCCAAGTAGAGAAAGTATGTTAGCTTATGCCTCTCCCTCAAATAGAATTGCAACAACGATTACCGGTCTAGTAACATAGTCAATTGCCTAGGGACAATTCCACAACTCCTACCACCACTTTTCCACACTCGCTATATTTACCTTATTGCTTCTTTATCATAACAGCCCCTAGTTTTTATTTACGTGTTCTTTACTTTCTTGCAAGCTTATCCAACAACACCTACAAAGTACTTCTAGTTTCATACTTGTTCTAGGTAAAGCAAACGTCAAGCATGCGTAGAGTTGTATCGGTGGTTGATAGAACTTGAGGGAATATTTATTCTACCTTTAGCCCCTCGTTGGGTTCGACAGTCTTACTTATCGAAAGAGGCTACAACTATCCCCTATACTTGTGGGTTATCAAGACCTTTTTCTGGCGCTGTTGCCGGGGAGTCATAGCATGGGGTGAATATTCTCGTGTGTGCTTGTTTGCTTTATCATAACATAATTTTTATTTGCTGTTCTAAGTTGTTCTCTATCTTTAGTTATGGATATGGAACGCAGAATAACAAAAAATTAGTTGTACTTGCTACTCATGAGGATGGGTAACTCCTAAAACCCTCGATTCTCATTATGGGAAAAATATTGTGTACTACTTTGATAATCCGGAGAAAACCCCATTCAACTTTATAATGGGAGACACGTTGGATCAATGTGAATACTTTAGGGATTATCGCTCAACACAAAAAGGGAAACTATTATGGGATCAATTTATTATGTTGCGTTGGTATGCCTGGGCTCTATGCTTGAGATATGATATTACTTGTTGCTCTAGGATGGAGGCTCCACACCTTCCCTTTTCATGCAAATTTAATGATAATGAAACCTTAGCTTCTTATGCTAATGGTATATATGATTACTATGATGTGGAACAAATAGAAGAATTTGTTGCTTTTAAGGCTGCTTATGAAACTGAAGCTTTGTTTGAAAAGTATGAAGCTTTAGATGATGATGTTTATAGGCCTGAAAATCTTGCTATACTTAGATATTTCTATGCAAATTATGAAGACAATTACTACATTAATGAATTTATTAAGAAAGTCTCCGCTGTCCAAGAAGAGACTAATATTTTGCAGGAAGCTATGGAAGAAGAAATTGATGAAACTGTGAGCTCATTGGATGAAAAAGATGACGATGAGAGCGAAGAACAAAAGGAGGAGGAGCGGATTAGCTACCCGTGCCCACCTTCTAATGAGACTAACCCTCCAACTCATACATTATTTAATTCCCCTTCATGCTTACCGAAGGATGGTTGCTATGATGATTGCCATAATGATTGCTATGATGATTCCTATGATCCCGTTGATTCTCTTGAAATATCCCATTTTGATGATGCTTGCTATGCTTATGGCCAAGATGCCAATATGAATTATGCTTATGGAGATGAACTTGCTATAGTTCCTTATGTTAAACATGAAATTGTTGCTATTGCACCCAAGCATGATAGTCCTATTATCTTTTTGAATTCTCCCGACTACACTATATAGGAGAAGCTTGCACTTATTAATGATTATATTGATGGGTTGCCTTTTACCATTGCACATGATGATTTTGATGAATGTAATATGCATGTGCTTGCTGCTCCTACTTGCAATTATTATGAGAGAGGAACTATATCTCCGCCTCTTTATGTTTCCAATATGATAGAATTGCAAGAATCTGCTTATACTATGCATTGGCCTTTACTTGGTGTGCATGAATTGTTCTTTTATGACATGCCGATGCATAGGAAGAGAGTTAGACTTCGTCATTATATGATTTATGTTACTTTGTGCTCACTGCTAAATTACAAATCATTGTTAATTAAAATTGGCTTTGATATACCTTGGGATCCGGGTGGATTCATTACTTGAGCACTAAATGCCTAGCTTAATGGCTTTAAAGAAAGCGCTGCCAGGGAGACAACCTGGAAGTTTTAGAGAGTTGTTTATTTCTGTTGAGTGCTTTCATATAGTTTAAAAACAAAATAAATAAAGAGGGGAACCTAAAACTTTTCAAAAAAGGAAAGTGAAAGTGAGAGAGACAAGCATTGTTGAAGTGGGAGAGCTCCTTGAACTTTGTTCATGCTCATGGAAACTTTGTGAATCTTGATTACAGAAACTTTTCAACAAAAATAAGTATCTCCTTGTACAATTCCATTGTATTATAAAAATAATGTGCTAAGGTTTGCCTTTAGGATGTTTACAATGCTTGTTGGTTTGTACGGTGCAGGACAGAAACTTTGGCTGTAGTGCGCGATTTTACATTTTTAACTGGAACGTCAATTGGTTCTGATTCCTTTTGCATTTTCTTGATATACAACTTGTTTATTTTTCCTAATTTTGGTAGAATTTGTGGTGTACCAGAAGTATGGTGGATGTTCAGATTGCTACAGACTGTTCTGTTTTTGACAGATTCTGTTTCTGATGCATACTTTGCTTGTTTTAATGAATCTATCAATTTATATCAGTGGATTAAGCCATGGAAAAGTTATATTACAGTAGACACAATGCAAAAACAAAATATGAATTGGTTTGCAACAGTACTTAGAGTGGTGATTTGCTTTATTATACTAACGGATCTTACCGAGTTTTCTGTTGAAGTTTTGTGTGGATGTAGTGTCTAATCGAGGATGTTTCGATGTGAGAAGAAGGAACAGAGGCAAGAGCTCAAGCTTGGGGATGCCCGAGGCACCCCAAGTAAATATTCAAGGAGACTTAAGCATCTAAGCTTGGGGTGTTTGACACGAGAAAAATCTTAAAACGCTCCGGATGAAGGGAAGAGGGGGAGTTTGATTTCTCTCATGCGCCGGGGAAAAGAAAAGTGTGCGGGCGTGCCAGTGTACATAGTACACAAAAAAATGGTATGGGAAGCAAGTATTTCATTAATCTCATCAGATAAATAAAATTACAAGATCCCGTAAAAAAATGCGCTCCGTGGCCTTCTAGCGCGGCCTGCCTGACTATGGCGATGTGCGGTCTCCTGGTTCCCGGGGCTTCGAAAAGCTCCCGGTTAATTACTCCCGCGGGTTGCTCCGCGAGATACCTCCGATTAAGCCGTGTGGTCGTCTTCTTCGTCTTCGCTTTGCATTCTCCATGCATGATGATGCTCGTGTGAGTGTGTAGTGTGGGCGGCGGCAAAACGCGTGTCCTCGTCGGTACACGTGCCGCTCAAAACATGGCTTTGTGTTGGCCATGTTTGCCCTCGCCGTCGCGCCTCATCGGTCTTGACAACGTTGACGTAGTCAATGTTGAATTTGCATGGGTCCTGCTCTGCTCAGACTTCTTGACGATATAGCTGCTTCGTCGGGTATGCAAGGGGTTCGCCTCGCGGGAGTATTCTTATGGAGACCGCTTTGGTGTAAATCCAACGCTCGCTCGTATCGGCAATGCCGGTGTGGTTGGCACCTCGTCTCTGCTGGACGCCGTGTTTACGGCGGTCCTCCAAGACAAGGGCGCCGCCTCCGGGGCCATGCCGGTGTGGTTGGCGCCTCGTCTCTGCTGGACGCCGTGTTTACGACGGTCCTCCAAGACAAGGGCGCCGCCTCACGGGGCCATCGGAAGTTAGTGTTGGCGAAGTCACATCGCCTCCTCGTCATCACGCCTCATCTTCATTGGCTCCGGGTCGTGGAGACCGTCATGTGGCACCATCTTCTCCTCCAGGTCGCAGACGGCACCGCATCGCGGCTCCGTGTTGTAGACAACATCAAGGGTGTGTGTTATCTTCTTGGCTCCGTGTCGCGGGCTCCATCTTGACGAGGTAGACATTGGTGGTGTCCTCCTTGCGAGATCCATGCCACAATCCTCTGCAGTACCGGGTTGATGTTGGTGATGGGCGTCGTCCTGGCGAGCTCCATGCCTCCATCCTCCATGACACCGGCTTGGTGATATTGGCGTTGGCGTCGTCTTGGCGAGCTCTGCGCCGCTATTCACTGCGGCACGGTGGCGCTTTGTCCTCCATGGCACCGGCTTGATGAAGAAGAAGACGGGCGTCGTCCTAGCGAGCTCCGTCTCGCCTTCCTCCGCGGTACACGGCGGAATCCCTGCGAGCTCCATGCCTCCGGGCTCTAGCTTGATGAAGTAGACATCGGCGGCATCCCCAACGGGTGCCACGCCTCCGTCCTCTAGCTCCAGCATGATGGAGTGGATGGCGGGAGTCCTTCATGCGAGCTCCACGCCTCCGGGCTCCACGCCATGATCCTCCGTGGCACCTGGTTGATGATGTTGGTGATGGGTGTTGTCTTGGCGAGCTCCACGCCACCATCCTCCATGGCGCCGGCTTCATGAAGAAGTCGAGGGTGTCGTTTGGACGAGCTCCACGCCTCCGTCCTCCATGGCGCCGGCTTGACGAAGTAGATGGCAGTCGGCCTCCCAGCAGGCTCGACGCCTACTCCTTGCTATGTGCGTCCATGGGTGAGTGTGCGCCCATGTGTGAGTGCACCACATCGGCCGCCGCATCCGGGTGTGTGATGACCTACACACATAGAAAAAAGAAGATTATTGCACCGCCAGAAAACCTTCCGTTGGCGCATTCATCTGCTCGCCGCTGCTCTACTTCCTTGTGAGGGTGTTGTCGCTGTGTTTCTTTGGCGTACGCGCCGCTGCATGGGCGCGTACTCCAATCTCCACGCTCGCACTAGGGGTGCGGGCCCGGGTGCCTTCTCTTGTTGCCTACGTGAGGTGCTCTTCTTGGTGCGATGCATGCCTTCTGTCTCCGTCGCAAGCTGTGCTCTTGCATGAGGTCCTCCATCCGTGAGATGTGTGCTTGCTCCCTACATACATAAAAGAGATATAGATGTACGTATCTGGCCTCCACGGATCCTTCTTGGCGCATGCACTGCGATCCTTCTTGGCGCATGCACTACTGCCGTGGGCGCGGCCTTCTTGTTGTTCTCGACGCTGCCACCACGCCGCCTCTTCTGCCTCCTTCTTGTGTGCGCCTCGTCTCTGCTGGCTGCCTCCCGCGTGTTCTGGTTGCCTGTCCTCTCCTAGTGCACGTGCCGTCATCTCCGCGGCGTGCTCGTCGCCGGAATACATGGCCTACGTGGCCATCGCAGTCGCGTGCTCCTTCGTGCTTGAGTTCCACTTTGGCGACGCCGCCACGGGCGCGTCTCCTTCCTGGGCATGTGCTATCACATCTGTACTTGCATGCCATAGCTTTGGCGGGTGCGTGTGTCTGTTCTGCTCTAGGGGTGTCCTTAGGTATCCTACAAATAGATGATAGCACGTAGAAGAAGAAGATTATTGTATAGTTACTGCGTCTCTCCCCACGCGCGTATTTCCACGGCCGGCGCGCACGCTTGTCCGTCGTTCATCCGATCTCCAGGATGCTGCCACCACGGGCGCGTCTCTTCCTCGACGCTGCCGTCGTGGGCGTCTTCTTCTGCGTGCTTTCTCTTCTCTTCTCTGCTCTCTTTGTGTGGCACCCGATAGATGAAAAACACACAATATCAAATAAAATTAGTCAGCGGGGCTTGGTCTGCTCCCGTTTCTTCATCTCCTCGGGTGCCTGCATGCTCGCCGTGGGCAGGCCGCCGCCATCGCCGTGGCCGGCGTCTCTCCTCGTGGGCTCATCACATCGGCTGCATGGTTTGCGAACGCGCCATCGTCTCCTCGGCTGCGTTCGTTGTTGCGCTGCCCCGGGTGCGTGAGATGTGTTAGCTAGCTCTTGGCTTTGGCTTCTTACCTTCTCGCCTGGATGGCTCCCTCCTCCCCGCCGGCTGCGTGGTTTTTTGCTCCTGGCGCTGCGTGCGTGAGATTTCTCTCGTGGGTTGTGTCTTCCTATGCATGCTTGTGCCATGCTAAACCATTTTTTCTTTGTATTATTAATTAACTTGCCTTTGCATATAAATGGCCCTGCATGAAAACTCACTAAAGTTATTATTTTATGCAGCACTGCACAAAAACCCGTCGAACAAATGCCCCCTCAACAAATAAAGTTCGAGCACGAAGCTGATCGAGCTTTGTTTGGTGATCACACCTCCCTCTTGGATTATTTCGGCGCACCAACTTGTGTGCTGCTGAAGGGCGCATCACCCTGGGGGGGCGGCGACTATGAATGCCCTCGTGAAGATAAATGTTGTATCGAGATAACGATGTGATCTAATGCAGGCATGTCCATCCACACTCGTTTCCTCTAGGTAGCTCGTTTGATCGTATAACAGGCATGATGCCAGCCAATGAGGCAACCCTATTCCGTCTTCATTCCAAGGCGAAACATCATGCCTTATTCTGATAACAAAAAGATTTTTTTAACCAATCTTGTCGCGACCGTCTAGCTGCTACGGTGCCAGCCGACTTGATTGGAGGGTTTCACAGATTCATGCTGGCCGCACTGGCGCGTTGCACTGCTCCCGTGATCTCTTAGTGTTGATGTAGGTGAGGCATCGATAGACCGTCGATAGCTCCCCTTAGTTGAGCGAGCCGTCACACCATCCATGCTGTGATAATTCTGGTGGTGCGCCGGGACGCCATCGGCCTTACGAATAATCGAGGGGTTGATGTTGCCCCCACGCTTCATTGTTATTGGAGATAGGGTTGTGGAGACGAACCGGCTCCACATTCGTGAGCGTAGGTGTTGCATTCTGGCGCACATCGTGCGTGTTGGTGTAGACCATTGGTTGTCGGGCTGTCGTCGGTGTTGTCAGGGACACATGGGTATTGCTGCACCCAAACACCCAAGATGTAGTTCGATGTAGTGGTTGTCATCTGAATGCCGTCGACGATGATAGGGAGTGTCTCTCCATGGCTGCAAAAGATGTTGGAGGAGCACAACTAGGAACACCAAACGAAAACAGGCGACAAAGAGAGGGAAAAAATTGTGGGTTTTAAAATGTTGGCTCTCCCGTTATACACCAGCTATAGGCGTGATATCCGAGAAGGCTACCGAAGGACTTGTCATTGGGAACCGTCAAAAGACCTTGACGATTGCAAGTAAACAACTTAAATAGCTTTGGTGTACGTGTATGAAGACACCGTGTTTCGGGATGCTTCTGAGGGGCAACAAAAATTCATACTCTAGCCCATCATCATACTGAGGGCCCCACAGCTCAACATGCCCCCTGCACACGCCCCATGAGCCCAGAAACTTGGGTGTGATAAGTTCAGGGTAAATGGTTTTGGGACAACAGCTTGGCGATTTTTCTTCATGCATATTGAGGGGTGGTGAAGAGCTACCTCCCGCCTTCCTTCCAGTGGGTCCCTTACTGCTTGGGACCACTTGATTGCTTCTTGGACTGTTGGGATTTTCTTTGTTGAATTTGCTTCTTGGACTTTCAGAATTTCATCTTGATTGCTCACACGGATGATTAATTGGTGCGGACTTCATGGACTTTTTTTTACATTCGGCTCGAACTTCTTGGGGATTCTTCTTCTAGGTTTCTTCGGGACCCACCTTGAGAACTTGGAAGGGAACTGTTCACCTCTATGGACTAGGAAAAACCCTCTAGCACATTATCTGGGCTTCTGATGGCGCACCCCAGGGTTGCCATGTGACTACGCACCGAAACAACTTGTGTTGGGTCAGGCAGCCCTCCATGATCTTCTCCTATGGTCTTCCCTGGAGTGCGAGCCTCTATGAACACGAGGCATGCCGGGAAACATGAAGAGCGCGGGGTCTCAATACTCAGAAGTGCCCAAGTAATCATCTCCGCTGCCTCCGGAAGCATACACCTGATACGTGTCGTGCATTGTGGGTGTAGGAGACGCTCCACCTACAAATCGACACATTGTGCCACCCTCCAACAAGTCCTAGGGTAGCCGAAACTTCAATCAACAGCGTAGTGCGATAGGGGAAAGCCATTTTTTTTGTTGGACTTAGTCCGTAAAAATTGGGGAAAACTAGGTATATCCACGAAATGCTAAGGAGAATGCATCATGGATCCGAAAGCCAACAGAAAAAGTTTCCCCAATGAAAATCCGAAAGGCAACAAAAAAGGCAAAATTTTAAGAAAAATATTTTTTGAGGAACCTTCCGTTGATTGGAGGCATAGGTCAGACTCCCTGAGAATCGACAAGCTGGTATGCTCCCCCGTCGTAGACTTGCTCGATGACGTATGGCCCTTCCCACTTTGGCTTGAACTTGCCCTTCGTCTTGTGCGTCATGATGATGGGTCGCCTGAGCACAAGAACCAACTCGCCTTTTCGAAAGACGTGTTGCTTGACGAGCTTGTCGTAAGCTCTCACCATATTCTGGCGGTAAAGCTCCAGGTTCTGTAGGGCATTAAGTCGCCCCTCTTCAAGGTGTAGAGCTCCTGAAACTGCAGTTGTACCTGCACGTCTTGGATGATCTCCTCTTGGATAGCCACCCTCAAAGAGGGTAGCTGGACCTCCTGTGGTAGGACCACCTCACTCCCGTAAACGAGAGAAAATGGAGTCTCCCGTGTTGGGGTACGGACCGCAATGCAGTACACCCACAAGGACTCGAGGAGATGGTCATGTCAGTCTCTCTCGTTCCTTGTCACCGTCTTCTTGAGTATCTTGCCGAGTGTCTTGTTGAAGGCTCCGATTGCACCGTTGGCTTGGTGTAGATGGCGGGGATGTGGTGATGAAGTGAAGGGGAGAGCGGCGTGCTCATCGCTCCGGTCATGCTTAGCCATATACCTTCGTCTTGTCAATTGTCCGATGATGAAGTGGGCGGCCTTCGCCTCGTCGGTGCCCGGCCTGGTGGTGTCCGCCTTGTCGGTGTCGGACTGGATGACTTGTCTTTGCCTCGTCGGTGCCTGGCAAGATATGGATTGCTTCATCGGAAAAAGACATGTTGATGGAGTATAGCTTTGCCTCATCAGAGCTTGGACGATGTTGGGGAAGCATGTTGATGTAGAAGTTGGAGAAGACTTGCGTGTCGCCGCATGACAATGGTGCTTGAAGATGACGATAATACTAGCTTGTCGATGTACACCTTGGGACATCGCAGTTACGGGGACGACCTTTGCTCGGTGTAGAAGAAAGGCGGCATGCCGGTGTAGTCTGTGTCCTGGCCAGGTAGTAAGTCAAAGAAGATGACGATGTCATGTGGACATCCGTCGACATCGATGTAGACCACACCCTCACTAGATGAAGATTGTGACGCCGTGTCGATGTAGTTGGATGGAAGCATGCCAATGTAGTAGGCGTTCCCGCCGAGCGTGACGTCGATGAAGATGGTGACGACATGTTGATGTAGCAGCATTCCTTGTTATGCCCCAGATTGATGATGACGCCTCCAACATGGTCACGGGTGGTGTAGCTGGCGCCCAACTTTTGGTGCGCTCCATGTTGGCGAGGAGCTAGCGGCATGCCCACCATAGGCTTGCTCCGAGGCTATGTAAATGGCACCCGCATTCGAGCGATGCTTCATGTTGGAGGCAGTCTAGACGATGCTCCACATCTGGTGAACTCCACATTGGCAGCGGTGTGGACGTCACCATGCCTTGGTCGAGCCCCCTGTTGGTAGAAGCGCAAAAGTCGTGCCCGCCTTTGGGGAGCTCCAATATGGTGTAGATGGCGCTCACCCTTAGGCGAGCTTAGTGTTGGTGACGATGTAGATGACGCTCCTCTAGGGCGTTAACATGTCTGTGACGGTGTAGACTGACCACCACCCAAGGCTAAGCTCCTTGTTGGCGGCGGTTTAGACCAAGCCCCGCCCGGACCAAGCTTCGAGTGGGAGGCAGCAACGTAGATGATATCCCCGCCTTGGGAAAGCTGTGGGATGACGGACCAAAAGCCGCCCCATCTTTTGAGATATTTGTGTCAACGGTGGAGAAGAAAGAGCTCCGCTTGGCCAAGCTCCATGCCAACGGAGGTATATGGCACCCTGCCTTCGGGGCGCTCCATGTTGATGGTGGTTTAGATAGCGCCCTGCCTTGGGGCACTCCATGTCAGCGATGGTGATGTAGATGAATCTCCACACCTTGGGCAAGCTTCACGACGTTGGTGGTGTGGACAAAGCACCACCTCAGGATAGCTCCATATTGGCGATGGGTGAACAACCCCCACCTTGGACGAGTCACGTATCATATTGGGAGAGCTCCAGTTTGTGGCTGCATCAATGATGCTTCACCTGGAGAGAACAGGGTGGTGCATGGTGCCGAGTGGGTGATGCAGCCCTGTCCGCCATCACCTTGAGTTGTGGCCGACCCCTCCCCCGCCTAGGCGGGATGCGTGTAGTGGTGGAAGTGTTTGTTGTGGAGGTCCCATGGCTTCCACCGTTGAGTGGGTTGAGGGTTTCTCTCATAGTCTTGATGTCATGACCATCGTTTCGAACATGGGGGCATGATAGGATGCCCCCACTCTAAGTGGTGAATTGGTGAAGACTGTCATCGAGGCGCTCATGTTAACGATGATGACATGGCGATTGACACCTCATCCTACCTGCAACCATGAGCCTATGCGGGTTATGGGAGATGGCCTCCGAGCCTTCAGGTAGCGTTAGCTCGGTCCGTCATGGTGTTGGCGGCTCCGAGTGGGAGCCGAGCCGGATAGAGGATGAAAGGATGTTGCACTAGCCCTCCCATTGACGGTATTAGCACGGAGGCGTTGAGTTGCCTCCACGTCTCCATGGATGTCTGCCCTTCATGACTCCTCAAAAGGGTGTGCCTTCGGCATTAGCTCATGGCGCTCCATCGTCTTGGTGGCCGCCCACTTTTGCGCCCTCTTTGACTTCACAGTTTGAATCTGCACAGGATCTTGGGCTTGTACATGTCGACCATGGCGCCATGCTTGATGAAGACCATAGGCGGCCAAGATCCGATCCGTACGCCTGCAAGAAAGAGGCTTACAGGCGGAGATCCTTGCAGCATGTTGTGCACATAGGGAGATTGGCGAAGACGATTGAGGACCAAAACGAAGCAAAGATGGGAGGAGAACCATGTCCCACCGGGCGTGCCAATTTGTTTGACACGAGAAAAATCTTAAAATGCTCCGGATGAAGGGAAGAGGGGGAGTTTTATTTCTCTCATGCGCCGGGGAAAAGAAAAGTGTGCGGGCGTGCCAGTGTACATAGTACACACAAAAAATGGTATGGGAAGCAAGTATTTCATTAATCTCATCGGATAAACAAAATTACAAGATTCCATAAAAAAAATGTGCTCTGTGGCCTACTAGCGCGGCCTGCCTGACTATGGCGATGTGCGATCTCCTGGTTCCCGGGGCTTCGAAAAGCTCCCGGTTAATTACTCCCGCGGGTTGCTCCGCGAGATACCTCCGATTAAGCTGTGTGGTCGTCTTCGTCGTCTTCGCTTCGCATTCTCCATGCATGATGATGCTCGTGTGTGTGTGTGTGTGGTGTGGGCGGCGGCAAAACCCGCGTCCTCGTCGGTACACGTGCCGCTCAAAACATGGCTTTGTGTTGGCCATGTTTGCCCTCGCCGTCGCGCCTCGTCGGTCTTGACAACGTTGATGTAGTCGGTGTTGAATTTGCATGGGTCCTGCTCTACTCGGACTTCTTGACGATATAGCTGCTTCGTCGGGTATGCAAGGGGTTTGCCTCGTGGGAGTATTCTTATGGAGACCACGTTGGTGTAAATCCAACGCTCGCTCGTATCGGCAATGCTGGTGTGGTTGGCGCCTCGTCTCTACTGGACGCCGTGTTTACGGCGGTCCTCCAAGACAAGGGCGCCGCCTCACGGGGCCATGCCGGTGCGGTTGGCGCCTCATCTCTGCTGGACGCCGTGTTTACGACGGTCCTCCAAGACAAGGGCGCTGCCTCACGGGGCCATCGGAAGTTAGTGTTGGCGAAGTCACATCGCCTCCTCGCCATCACGCCTCATCTTCATGGGCTCCGGGTCGTGGAGACTGTCATGTGGCACCATCTTCTCCTCCAGGTCGCGGATGGCACCGCATCGCGGCTCCGTGTTGCAGACAGCATCAAGGGTGTGTGTTATCTTCTTGGCTCCGTGTCGCGGGCTCCATCTTGACGAGGTAGACATTGGTGGTGTCCTCCTTGCGAGATCCACGCCACGATCCTCTGCAGTACCGGGTTGATGTTGGCGATGGGCGTCGTCCTGGCAAGCTCCGCGCCTCCATCCTCCATGACACCGGCTTGGTGATATTGGCGTTGGCGTCGTCTTGGCGAGCTCTGCGCCACTATTGACCGCGGCACGGCAGCGCTTTGTCCTCCATGGAACCGGCTTGATGAAGAAGAAGACGAGCATCATCCTAGCGAGCTCCGTCTCGCCTTCCTCTGCGGTACACGGTGGAATCCCTGCGAGCTCCATGCCTCTGGGCTCCAGCTTGACAAAGTAGACATCAGCGGCATCCCCAACGGGCGCCACGCCTCCGTCCTCTAGCTCCAGCATGACGGAGTGGATGGCGGGAGTCCTTCATGCGATCTCCAGGCCTTCAGGCTCCATGCCATGATCCTCCATGGCACCTGGTTGATGATGTTGGTGATGGGTGTCGTCTTGGCGAGCTCCACGCCACCATCCTCCATGGCGCCGGCTTGATGACGAAGTCGAGGGCGTCGTTTGGGCGAGCTCCACGCCTCCGTCCTCCATGGCGCCGGCTTGACGAAGTAGATGGCGGTCGGCCTCCCAGCAGGCTTGACGCCTACTCCTTGCTATGTGCATCCATGGGTGAGTGTGCGCCCATGTGTGAGTGCGCCACATCGGCCGCCGCATCCGGGTGTGTGATGACCTACACACATAGAAAAAAGAAGATTATTGCACCACCGGAAAACCTTCCGTGGGCGCGTTCATCTGCTCGCCGCTGCTCTGCTTCCTTGTGAGGGTGTTGTCCCTGCGGTCCTTTGGCGCCCGCGCCGCTCCATGGGCGCGTCCTCCAATCTCGACGCTGCCACCAGGGGTGCGGGCCCGGGTGCCTTCTCTTGTTGCCTACGTGAGGTGCTCTTCTTGGTGCGTTGCGTGCCTTCTGTCTCCGTCGCAAGCTGTGCTCTTGCATGAGGTCCTCCGTCCGTGAGATGTGTGGTTGCTCCCTGCATACATAAAAGAGATATAGATGTACATATCTGGCCTCCACGGATCCTTCTTGGCGCATGCACTGCGATCCTTCTTGGCGCATGCACTGCCGCCGTGGGCGCGGCCTTCTTGTTGTTCTCGACGCTGCCACCACGCCGCCTCTTCTGCCTCCTTCTTGTGTGCGCCTCGTCTCTACCGGCTGCCTCCCGCGTGTTCTGGTTGGCCGTCCTCTCCTAGTGCGCGTGCCGTCATCTCCGCGGCGTGCTCCTCGCCGGAAGACATTGCCTACGCGGTCATCGCAGTCGCGTGCTCCTTCGTGCTTGAGTTCCACTTTGGCGACGCCGCCACGGGCGCGTCTCCTTCCTGGGCGTGTGCCACCACATCTGTACTTGCATGCCATCGCTTCGCCGGGTGCGTGTGTCTGTTGTGCTCTAGGGGTGTCCTTAGGTATCCTACAAATAGATGATAGCACGTAGAAGAAGAAGATTATTGTATAGTTACTGTGTCTCTCCCCGCGCACGTATTTCCACGGCCGGCGCGCACGCTTGTTCGCCGTTCATCCGATCTGCACGATGCTGCCACCACGGGCGCGTGTCTTCCTCAACACTGCCGTCGCGGGCATCTTCTTCTGCGTGCTTTCTCTTCTCTCCTCTGCTCTCTTTGTGTGGCACCTGATAGATGAAAAACGCACAATATCAAATAAAATTAGTCAGCAGGGCTTGGTATGCTCCCGTTTCTTCATCTCCTCGGGTGCCTGCATGCTCGCCGTGGGCAGGCCGCCGCCGTCGCCGTGGCCGGCGTCTCTCCTCGTGGGCTCATCACATCGGCTGCATGGTTTGTGAACGCGCCATCGTCTTCTCGGCTGCGTTCCTTGTTGTGTTGCCCCCGGGTGCGTGAGATGTGTTAGCTAGCTCTTGGCTTCGGCTTCTTACCTTCTCGCCTGGATGGCTCCCTCCTCCCCGCCCGCTGCATGGTTTTTTGCTCCTGGCGCTGCGTGCGTGAGATTTCTCTAGTGGGTTGTGTCTTCCTATGCATGCTTGTGCCATGCTAAACCATTTTTTCTTTGTATTATTAATTAACTTGCCTGTGCATATAAATGGCCCTGCATGAAAACTCACTAAAGTTATTATTTTATGCAGCACTGCACAAAAACCCGTCGAACATGGGGATGCTGGGGAGGCATCCCCTCTTTCTTCAACAAGTATCGGTATGTTTTCGAATTTGTTTCGTTCGTGCATTATGTGCAAGTCTTGGAGCTTCTGTTGCAATTAGGTTTTTATTTTTCTTTTATGCACCATGCTGGTATGAGATAGTCCTTGGTTGATTTATAGAATGCTCATTGCACTTCACTTAAATCTTTTGAGTGTTGCTTTATAGAATGCTTCATGTGCTTCACTTATATCATTTGAAGTTGGATTGCCTGTTTCTCTTTACATAGAAAACCGCCATTTGTAGAATGCTCTTTTGCTTCACTTATATTTGTTAGAGCGTGGCCATATCTTTTGTAGAAAGAATTAAACTCTCTTGCTTCACTTATATCTATTTAGAGAGATGACAGGAATTGGTCATTCACTTGGTTAGTCATAAAATCCTACATAAACTTGTAGATCGCTGAATATGATATGTTTGATTCCTTGCAATAGTTTTGCGATATAAAGGTGGTGATATTAGAGTTATGCTAGTGGGTGACTGTGGATTAGTAGAAACACTTGTGTTAAGGTTTGTGATTCCCGTAGCATGCACGTATGGTGAACCGCTTTGTGATGAAGTTGGAGCACAATTTTATTTATTGATTGTCTTCCTTATGAGTGGCGGTCGGGGACGAGCGATGGTCTTTTCCTACCAATCTATCCCCCTAGGAGCATGCGCGTAGTACTTTGTTTTCAATGGCTTGTAGATTTTTGCAATAAGTATATGAGTTCTTTATGACTAATGTTGAGTCCATGGATTATACGCACTCTCACCCTTCCACCATTGCTAGCCTCTCTTGTGCCGCGCAATTTTCATCGGTACCATACACCCACCATATACCTTCCTCAAAACAGCCACCATACTTACCTATCATGGAATTTCCATAGCCATTCCGAGATATATTGCCATGCAACTTCCATCATCATCATATTCATGACTTGAGCATTCATTGTCATATTGCTTTGCATGATCGTAAGATAGCTAGCATGATGTTTTCATGGCTTGTCCGTTTTTTGATGTCATTGCTATGCTAGATCATTGCACATCCCGGTACCCCGCAGGAAGCATTCATATAGAGTCATATCTTTGTTCTAGTATCGAGTTGTAATGTTGAGTTGTAAGTAAATAAAAGTGTGATGATCATCATTATTAGAGCATTGCCCCAGTGAGGAAAGGATGATGGAGACAATGATTCCCCCACAAGTCGGGATGAGACTCCGGACTTTACAAAAAAAAGAGGCCAAAGAAGCCCAAAATAAAAAAAAGGCCAAAGAAGCCCACCAAAAAAATTATTAAAAAAATAAAAATATATAAAAAAATGAGAGAAAAAGAGAGAAGGGGCAATGTTACTATCCTTTTAGCACACTTGTGCTTCAGAGTAGCACCATGTTCTTCATAAAGAGAGCCTCCTATGCTTTCACTTTCATATACTAGTGGGAATTTTCATTATAGAACTTGGCTTGTATATTCCGATGATGGGCTTCCTCAAATGCCCGAGGTCTTCATGAGCAAGCAAGTTGGATGCACACCCACTTAGTTTTAGTTTGAGCTTTCATACACTTATAGCGCTAGTGCATCCGTTGCATGGCAATCCCTACTCACTCACATTGATATCTATTGATGGGCATCTCCATAGCCCGTTGATACGCCTAGTTGATGTGAGACTTTCTCCTTTCTGTCTTCTCCACATAACCCCCATCATCATATTCTATTCCACCTATAGTGCTATGTCCATGGCTCACGCTCATGTATTGCGTGAAAGTTGAAAAAGTTTGAGATTGTTAAAGTATGAAACAATTCCTTGGCTTGTCATCAGGGTTGTGCATGATTAAATACTTTGTGTGATGAAGATAGAGCAACAGCCAGACTATACGATTTTGTAGGGATAACTCTCTTTGGCCATGTTGTTTAGAAAAGACATGATTGCTTTATTGGTATGCTCGAAGTATTATTGCTTTTTATGTCAAATGATAGACTATTGCTTTGAATCACTCGTGTCTTAATATTCATGCCATGATTAGACATATGATCAAGATTATGCTAGGTAGCATTCCACATCAAAAATTATTCCTTTTTATCATTTACCTACTCGAGGACAAGCAGGAATTAAGCTTGGGGATGTTGATACGTCTCCATTGTACCTATAATTTTTGATTGTTCTATGCCAATATTATTCACTTTCATATACTTTTTGGCAACTTTTTATATTATTTTTGGGACTAACATATTGATCCAGTGCCCAGTGCCAGTTCCTGTCTGTTGCATGTTTTTTGTTTCGCAGAAACCCAATATCGAACGGAGTCCAAACGGGAAAAAACGGTCGGAGATTTTTTTTTGGAATATTTATGATTTTTGGGAAGTAAAATCAACGCGAAACAGTATCCGAGGTGGGCACGAGGTAGGGGGGCGCGCCCTAC
>NC_041381.1:191976242-191993446 GCF_002162155.2 Triticum dicoccoides
CGCCCCTGACCCTCGTGGTCCACCCGTAAGGCGGTTGATGCTCTCCTTCTGGCTCAAGAAAGATAATTTTACAAGGAAGATCTGAGTGAAAGATTCACCCCAATCGGAGTTACGGATCTCTGGATATTTAAGAAACGGTGAAGGGGTAGAACTAGGGAACGCAGAAACAGAGAGATAGATCCAATCTCGGAGGGGCTCTCGCCCCTCCCAAGCCATGGGAGCCAAGGACCAGAGGGGAAACTCTTCTCCCATCTAGGGAGAAGGTCAAGGAAGAAGAATAAGAAGGGGGGCTCTCCCCTCCTTGCTTCCGGTGGTGCCGGAACGCCGCGGGGGGCCATCATCATCACCGCGATCTTCACCAACACCACCGTCATCTTCACCAACATCTCCATCACCTTCCCCCATCTATATCCAGCGGTCCACTCTCCCGCAACCCGCTGTACCCTCTACTTGAACATGGTGCTTTATGCTTCATATTATTTTCCAATGATGTGTTGCCATCCTATGATGTCTGAGTAGATTTCGTTGTCCTATCGGTGATTGATGAATTGCTATGATTGGTTTGAGTTGCATGTTTTATTGGTGCTGTCCTATTGTGTCCTCCGTGTCACGCAAGCGTGAGGGATTCCCGCTGTAGGGTTTGCAATATGTTTATGATTTGCTTATGGTGGGTGGCGTGAGTGACAGAAGCACAGACCTGAGTAAGTTGGTTGTTTGCGTATGGGATAAAAGGGGACTTGATGCTTTAATGCTATGGTTGGGTTTTACCTTAATGAATCTTTAGTACTTGCGGATGCTTGCTAGAGTTCCAATCATAAGTGCATATGATCCAAGTAGAGAAAGTATGTTAGCTTATGCCTCCCCCTCAAATAGAATTGCAATAGCGATTACCAGTCTAGTAACATAGTCAATTGCCTAGGGACAATTCCACAACTCCTACCACCACTTTTCCACACTCGCTATATTTACCTTATTGCTTCTTTATCTTAACAGCCCCTAGTTTTTATTACGTGTTCTTTACTTTCTTGCAAGCTTATCCAACAACACCTACAAAGTACTTCTAGTTTCATACTTGTTCTAGGTAAAGCAAACGTCTAGCGTGCGTAGAGTTGTATCGGTGGTCGATAGAACTTGAAGGAATATTTATTCTACCTTTATCTCCTTGTTGGGTTCGACACTCTTACTTATGGAAAGAGGCTACAACTACCCCCTATACTTGTGGGTTATCACATAGCCACTGCCACAAACCCTAATCACTTTGGTTTCACCGATAGGGATCTCGGTCTCACCGATATGGGATTACAAACTCTTTGTTTCCCTTCATAACGTTTAGGTCTCATCGAAATGAGCGATCGGTCCCACCGAGTTCGCAATGCAAACTTTCTGTTTCCTTTTCGTAATGTTTCGGTCTCAACGAAATGAGCAATCGGTCCCACTGAGTTTGCCTGACCAACTCTCCGTTTGCCTATTACTAAAATCAGTTCCACCAAGTTCATGTGATTGGTCTCACCGAGATCTGGTTATGCCCTAATACTAGCAAATCGGTCCCACCGAGTTGATCATGCCGGTCCAACCGAAAAACCTAACGTTCACATTTTGAACTGAATCGGTCTGACCAAGTTTAACTATTCGGTCTCACCGAGCTTGGGAATCTATGTGTAACGGTTGGATTTTATGTGGAGGCTATATATACCCCTCCACCCACTCTTCATTCGTGGAGAGAGACATCAGAATGTGCCTACACTTCTAGCATTCATTTTCTGAGAGAGAACCACCTACTCATGTGTTGAGACCAAGACATTCCATTCCGACCACAAGAATCTTGATCTCTAGCCTTCCCCAAGTTGCTTTCCACTCAAATCATCTTTCCACCATAGCCAAATCTGTGAGAGAGAGTTGAGTGTTGGGGAGACTATCATTTGAAGCCCAAGAGCATCATCAACACAGTGTCTCCTAGATTTGTTAGGTGTCACTTGGGAGCCTCCGTCAAGATTGTGGAGTTGAACCAAGGAGTTTGTAAAGGCAAGGAGATCGCCTACTTCATGAAGATCTACCCAAGTGAGGCAAGTCCTTCGTGGGCGATGTACATGGTGGGATAGACAAGGTTGCTTCTTTGTGGACCCTTCATGGGTGGAGCCCTCCGTGGACGCGTGCAGCTGTTACCCTTCATGGGTTGAAGTCTCCATCAACGTGGATGTACGATAGCACCACCTATTGGAACCACGCCAAAAATCTCCGTGTCTAGATTGCGTTTGCTCCCTCCAAACTCCTCCCCTTTACTTTCATATCCAATGATTTACATTCCGCTGCTATACTCTTAGAATTGCATGTGTAGGTTAATTGCTTGACTAGTGCTAAGTTGCTAAAATCTGCCAAGAATTAAATTTGGGAAAAGGCTAGGTTTTTATTTGGTCAAGTAGTCTAATCAGCCCCCTCTAGACATATTTCAATCCTACAACTAGCGAAAGTACGAACCCTAGGCCTTGTTTTCAAGCATTGCAATATCGTTTGTCCTCAATTTTGTTACTTGCTACCTTGTTGTTTTTTATTGTTACCATTACAGAAATCAATATCTACTATCATTATTGCACTTGTATCACCATCTCTTCACCGAACTAGTGCACCTATATAATTTACCATTGTATTTGGTGTGTTGGGGGCACAAGAGACTCTTTGTTATTTGGTTGCAGGGTTGTTTGAGAGAGACCATCTTCATCCTACGCCTCCCACGGATTGATGAACCTTAGGTCATCCACTTGAGGGAAAATTGCTACAGTCCTACAAAACTTTGTGCTTGGAGGCCCAACACGAGTCTACAAGAATAAAATTGTGTTGTAGACATCAGTTGTTGGCCCTCATCCTCTTAAAATGTGATAGTTGTTACTATGTTAAGTATGTAGATATGGACCATATGGTTGTCAAAACCGTGTTACGAATATCCTCCTTTTGTCAAATAGTGTAACCACTATATATATGTTACTTAAATGCCGTCACCGGGAGAGGAGGCGGCATATCCGTCGACCGCCAAGCCAAACATTGTGCCTTCAGTCTCGATACCGCCGTCGCGCGACTCCATCCTGTTGTCGCCCGTTGGGGGTTGATACGTCTCCATCATATCTACTTTTCCAAACTCTTTTGCTCTTGTTTTGGGCTCTAATTTGCATGATTTGAATGGAACTAACCCAGACTGACACGGTTTTCAGCAGAATTGCCATGGTGTTATTTTTGTGCAGAAATTAAACTTCTCGAATTGACCTGGAAATTTACAAAGAATATTTTTGGAACTAATAAAAAATACTGGCGTAAGAATCAACCAGAGCGGGTCCACCCATTGGCCACAATCCTAGGGGGCACACCTAGGTGGCTTGTGGGCCCCCTGGACCTTGTCGGATCTCAACTCCAACTCTATATAACCCTATTTGGGGAGAAAAAACAAAGGAGAAGAGTTCATCGTGTTTTATGATACGGAGCCGCCGCCGCCTCCAGTTCTTCATGGGGAGGGCAAATCTGAAGTCTGTTTTGGGCTCCGGAGAGGGGTATTTGTCGCCATCATCATCACCAACCTTCCTCCATCGCCAATTTCATGATGCTCACCGCTAGAAGTGAGTAAATCCTTCATAGGCTTGCTGGAAGGTGATGATTTGGATGAGATTTATCATGTAATCGAGTTAGTTTTGTTAAGGTTTGATCCCTAGTATCCACTATGTTCTGAGATTGATTGTTGCTGTCAATTTGCTATGCTTAATGCTTGTCACTAGGGCCCGAGTGCCATGATTTCAGATCTGAACCTATTATGTCTTCATGAATATATTTGTGTTCTTGATCCGATCTTACAAGTTGTAGACCCCTATTACGATCTATGATCCGCATACCCCAAGGTGACAATAATTGGGATTCTTTCCGGTGATTACCGTAGTTTGAGGAGTTCATGTATTCACTAATTGTTAATGCTTTGTTCCAGTTCTCTATTAAAAGGAGGCCTTAATATCCCGGGGGGCATATGATGGAAAATAGTGGATCGAAAACTAATAGAAAACTAATATGATAGAAAACTTATATGATGGAAAATAGTAGATTGGAAACTAATATGATGGAAAATAGACCCGGGGGGCATAGGTTTCACTAGTGGCTTCTCTAAAGATAGCAAATAATATGGTGGGTGAACAAATTACTATCGAGCAATTGATAGAAAAGTGCAAAGTTTTGATGATATCTAAGGCAATGATTATAAAATATAGGCATCACATCCGTGTCAAGTAGACCGAAATGATTTTGCATCTACTACTATTACTCCACACATCATCCGACTCCTGCCTGCATCTAGAGTATTAAGTTCCTAAAGAACAGAGTAACGCATTAAGTAAGATGACATGATGTAGAGGAATAAACTCAAGCAATATGATATAAACCCATCCTTTTATCCTCGATGGAAACAATACAATACGTGCTTACTGACCCTACTGTCACTGGGAAAGTACAGCGCAAGATTGAACCCAAAGCTAAGCACTTCTCCCATTGCAAGAAAAACTAATCTAGTTGGCCAAACTAAACCAATAGTTCAAAGAGAATTACAAAGATATCAAATCATGCATATAAGAATTCAGAGAAGATTCAAATAATATTCATAGATAAGCTAATCATAAATCCACAATTCATCATATCTCAACAAACACACCCCAAAAGAAGATTACATCAGATAGATCTCCAAGAACATCTAGCAGGACATGGTATTGAGAATCAAAGAGAGAGAAGAAGCCATCTAGCTACTAGCTATGGACCTATAGGTCTGAGGTAAACTACTCATGCTTCATCGAAAGGGCAGTAGAGTTGATGTACAAGCCCTCCATGATCGAACCCCCCTCCGGCAGGATGCCAGAAAAGGCCCCTAGATGGGATCTCACGGGTAGAGAAGGTTGCGGCGGTGGAAAAGTGTTTTCGTGGATGCTTCTTGTGGTTTGGGGATATTTGGGAATATATAGGATGAAGAATTAGGTCGGTGGAGTCACAGGGGGCCCACAAGGTAGGGGGCGTGCCCTACCCCTCTAGGTGCGCCCTCCCCCCTTGTGGCCGCCTCGTGGCTCTTCCGACTTGATCTCCAAGTCTCCTGGGTGTCTTGTGGTCCAAGAAAAATCATTCGAAGGTTTTATTCCATTTGGACTCTGTTTGGTATTCCTTCCCTACGAAGCTCAAAAATAAGGAAAAACAGAAACTCGCACTCGGCTCTAGGTTAATAGGCTAGTCCCAAAAATAATATAAAATAGCATTAATGCATATAAAACATCCAAAATAGATAACATAATAGCATGGAACAATAAAAAATTTATAGATAAGTTGGAGACGTATCAAGCATCCCCAAGTTTAATTCCTGCTCGTCCTCGAGTAGGTAAATGATAAAAAGAGATTTTTTTGATGTGGAATGCTACCTAACATATTTATCTATGTAATTTTTCTTTATTGTGGCATGAATGTTCAGATCCAGAAGATTCAAACCAAAAGTTTAATATTGACATAAAAACAATAATACTTCAAGCATACTAACAAGGAAATTATGTCTTCTCAAAATAACATGGCCAAAGAATGTTATCCCTCAAAATCATATAGCACTACAAAAAAATACACTTCCATGATGATACATGTTTGTCAGAGTAGGTCACGTTTTCTGTCATGCATGTACATCCATGACGATTTTATGACAGAATCAAGATGGTCATACCTGTGTTGTCGTAGAAGTGTTCCATGACATTACCAAAATTATCATCATGGAAGTGTCCACTTCCATGAAGATAAATCGTGCGTCATGGAAGTGCTTTCTTCAAGGGTGACTGACACGTGGCATCCATGCTTAACGGGTCGCCGTTAAGCTATCGGGTCTGGTTTTGGATCCAATAACCCGCTAACAGCCACGACCAACGGGGATTTTCCACGTGTAAATTTCTCATTGGCCAGAGGAACCACGTGTCGGCTCACCGTTGGGACTGATCTCATCCACTCATTGGACAGAAGGCGCCTATGATACGTCGACACGTCGCACGGCCCAATAGAGGCCCATTCCGGTGAAAAGGCCGGCATGTTTGACTTGGTAAAAAGGTAGCGGGCCGGCCAACGGAAAGCATGTTAATGGCCTATTCGCATATAGCCCATTTACAACCCACTAACTCAAGGCCCGGTATGGCCAACCGGAATTTGGCCCAGTAGAGTCATCTGGGCCATCCAATATGATTCCAGCCCGTTGTAACCTCTGGCCCATGTATGGCCCATGACGTATTTCGACCCATAGGAGGCCCTTTGTAACTCTAGGCCCATTAATGGCCCGGGATGAAACTGTCCCATTATGAATAGTGTATTGCTTTATAACAATTAACGTCCCATTATTCCATTGGGCCATTTCCAGCCCGTGTTACCTTTCGGCCTTCTCAGGGCCCATTTATTCTTGGGCTCATTTCTAGCATTCAGTTACTTACGGCCCATTACTGGCCTTTTCTGCTTGTGGGCCAAATTCAGCCCGTGGTTACAGTCGGCCAGTTTGTGGCTCATTAATCCGTTGGACCATTTTCATAGCGTCATCAAATACGGCCTATTAATGGCCTATTATGGTCAGGCCATAAAATGTACGATTTCCACTCTAGCCCATTTACTACCCATTTTGCGGACCGTTATTTTTCCACGAATAGTATGGCCCATCTTTGGCGAAACAATTATACGGCCCATACAAGGCCCATAGATTAGACGACCCGTAGAAGGCCCACGGATCCCATGGCCTATAGAAGGCCCATGGATCCTACGGCCCGTAGAAGGCCCATGGATCCTACGACGCGTAGAAGGCCCATTGATCCTACGGCCCATAGAAATCCCATGGATCCTATGGCCCGTAGAAGCCCATGGATCATACAACCCGTGGAGGGCCATGGTCACTACAAAAGGTAGCAGGACCATGGTTACAATAGTCCATGTGTTGCCATGGTTATTGTGGCCTAATTATAAAAATAGGTTATTGTGGCCACTAGAAAAACACGGAAAAAGAACTGCAGTGACTACAAGAAAACAACTAAACACTAGGCTATTATGGCTATTACACATATTACATCCACTGGGCATCAAAGTTCGCCACCAGTGCAAATATAGGGAACAAAGCAGCATATTACATACAGTAGCCGTCTAAATTGGCTAGCAGTGCAAATAAACGCGGCAGCAAAACAAGTTCATAACTAAAACAACTTCAGAAGAGCTCAAGAAACATTATCCTGGGTATCCACCATGTTGGCAATAAGCTTAGAGAGCTTATTAGCTTTGTCCTATTTGGCTTTAAAATCCTCCAACGCTTGCTGTTGCACCAGAAAGTATGCATCTGAATGCTCTAAGGACTTCCGCAGTCCTTCGGCTTCTTGTAGCAGCATAGCTGATCAATGTCTTTCAGCATGTAGCTGCGACTCGAACATTATACAGTGAGTTTGAATAGCTTGTGCCAGCGGTAGTGGCCAATAACTCGAACACTAAACCAAGACATGACTTTGGGGTTGTCTTACTGTCTTCAAGATTGTTTTCCTTAGTTGTTTTATCAGATTTGTTGGAGACCAACAAGGATGTCTCACTATCCTGAACCTTATCTGCATTACTTCCTTTCCCATTGCTTAATAAGGCACTCTTCCCCAATATTTTGTCAGCATTCTAAAAGAAGAAACAAGCAGATACATAACAGGTTTAGCATGTACTAGTATATGAAACTCATTTCGGTGAACCAATTCATTAGTAAGGTGGACAGGATTAAACTACCAAGTCTTGTATTGCCAAGTAGTACATAATAAAAAGCATCAAACAAACATATATCTATGTCCTATGGTCACTACATTGTCTTTCCAAATCAAAATAGAGACACGGTTCAAATAATATCAGTTCAATACAAAGTAGCACTGAAAGAATAGAAAGCATGGGAAACTACACGACACAACAAGATTTCATATGGGTACCGCGGGTCGACATGTACAACAACACTATTGGCTCTGTTGTGATGCTAGTAATGTGCATGATATGAGAAGTCAACTGTCTACACAATTGAAATTGAAATCAACAGAGCTATTTATAAGAGCAAACCTGTTAAAGAAACATGTGTAAACACACCTGTTGTGCCATTGGAGTTTCAATTGGATCCTTCAATTTAAAAATAAGTTTGTATGAGTAAATATAGTGATACAAGGGCAAAGCAGTATGCATGATAGCAATGGAATCTTAAATGATAACAGTTTTTCTTCAGGTTTAAACACTTGGTCTACATGAACATAGTACAGTAAGACGCAGACATATAGTACTTAAAAATAAAAAATGAGCTCATAGACCTTACCACATTCTTGGTTCGGGACCAGTACAGAACAAGGCGTACCCAGTCATCGTCGAGTAAATGTGTCTCAGGAGAACATAAGGGAATTTGATGAGTTTCTTTGCCACTAAAGTATGTTTTCTTCAGGTAATTCCGATACTGCCACCAAGCATTCTTGAAGATAGCAGAGGTATTAGCACAGGTTACCTCATCCTGAGTTTCCAAATCGGTCCTTCTCTGTAGAGAAAAATGGGAAAATTTGTTGTATTATAACCATCATGGATGTATAATGTATGTGATAAAGCAAAGTAATTTCCATGAATAACATTACTTACACATAACTCCTGGACAAACACCTGCCACTGGCATTTTCCTTCATCTTCAGTATAATATTTCCATGATGGGAAGATACGCACATAGGATTTAACAACACCAAATGTGATAGATGCTAAACTACAAATGGCTGGTTGTGCTTCCTCCACAGGAATTGGTGTACTAACTGGTGGAGTTGGGGTTCGCCGTGGTAGTACTGGAACTTTGGGCACTGGAGCTGCCTTACTAAATGCTCTTGTTTCGGAGCTCTGTGGTGGAGATGGTGCCATGTCAACAGGAACTGGGTTACTATCTGCTAGGGTTGGGGTTAGATTGGGTGAAGCTGGTTCTTTGTCCATCGCAGTAGGGGTACAATCTACGAGAGTCTGGGTTATGTGTGGTAGGGCTTGTTCTCGTGCATGTACAACTGGGGTGCTATCTCCACCAAGAGGTAGCAGTGTTTTATTTGAAGACAGTGTTTTTACTCTGCTAGATCCCGCTCCAATTCAAATGGCTGATAAATAGGAAACATAGTTGAATGTACAGACATTGTATGAGAGACAGATGCAAGAAATAGTGTGGAAAAAAGGGCATGCAATAGTTGACATGTATATTGTTTAACTAAAAAGGATAGCATGACATAATTTCACATATATAATGTCTATCTAAACTAGATAGCATAGCATGACATAATTCAAAGATATGATCACTAACTAAATAGGATGGCATGAGAAAATTATATGATGTCTTTAGTAAACAGGTTCGCATGACATAATTCACATACATGTTATCTAGTAATCAGGATCGCATGATTTAATTCACATATGTGATTTATATGCTAAGCAGAGGGCCTTTTCATATATGATGTCTGAACTAAGAACATGGTGTTGAATATTGTGTATATGATGTCTAAACTATGCAATGCAAGACACCATATGCATGATATGAGCAGTATAACCATGCCAATTAGTCAGAGCATACACCTCAGTGGGGGAATATGACTGGTCATCTATCTCTGAATCCATCTCTGTGGAGCTATCGGGACCCAGTAAGAGATCTGTTTCGACAGGTAGCACTGTCTGCTCTGAAGACCTTCTTTTCACTCCAAATTTTTCCATCACCCACTCAAATGGCTGATTCACAAGAAGAGTAGTTTAATGTACAAACATTGTCGACAAATGGAAATGTAATAAAGAAAAGGATGGGCAAGATATCATTCAAATATATGATGCCTAGTTAAACAGGATGGCGTTGCATATTTCACATATATTATGGCTGGCTAAAAGAGATGAGACTACATAATTCCCATATATGATATAGAAACTAAACAGGTGGCATTACAGAACATGTCTAAACTAAGAAGATGACATATATGATGTCGAAAGTAGGCAATCCAAGGCAACATATGCATGATATGACTAACATCAGCATGCCAAGTTAGAGCAAACACCTTGGGGGGTAAATAGGAGTGCCCAGTTGTGTCTGAATCCGCCTCAGAACAGATATCTTCCTCTAGATTACAATCTGGGGGGGAGGGTTTGCCACTGAACCCACCATGGAGCGATGTATGCATGACATTGTATTGTCACGCAAAACTCTTCTCTTTTTCTCTACATGTTCAACATGACTGTGTAAAATACCTGACATGCATAAATATAGTGAGATTATGTAAGGAGAGCATGCAGAAATCTAGAGTGATGGTAACAACCAGTGGATGGATCCAAAAATAATGATAGCAGGCTGATGATAGCTTTAATTTAATAAAAAGACAAATGATGATTGTTTACTATTTCTTTCCCATCCAAGATGAACAACATAGGCAGATATACTATTCATTGCTGCCTCGATATGTGCTAGATAATAGACAAAGATACTTTTCATTGCTACCTCAATATGTGCCCCACAACTAATTTTAAAACTCAAGTTTGAACATTAATTTGGACCTGACTTGGAGTCTAAGAGGTGAACAGGACGATGAAGTAGCAGTTAATATTAAGCAATGCATAATATAAGCAGAAACAAAAGAGTGCGACCTCTCTTGTGGACCCATGTACTCCTCAGGTTCATCTGCTGAGTCGATGATGATGATGTCGTTGTGGTGGGTGCTGGCGGCAGAGAAGGAGATATGAGGCGGCGAAAGACGGTCAAGACTCGTCATGTCTGGTTTGGTGGATGCTTCTATTGATGGAGCATCTCATGTGAGGTGGAAGACATTGCGGCAGGAGCAGGACAAACCACACAATGTTTTCTTCAACACCTACATGAAACTGAAGTAATTTTGTAAGGTCTCCTTTGGCTTGCAGGATTCTAAAAACGCAGGGATAGGAAAAACACCGGAATAGGATAGGAATGCACGTGGGAAACAGAGCATTTGTAAACACAGGATTTCTGTCAGCTTGGATGTTCGGTTCACAGGAATTGGAAGAGCAGAGGAATGCAAAGAAACATGGCCACATTAAAGTGAAACCATATGAAAGTGTGTACAGTTAGAATGTTATTCTGCCACTAATGCACTTTGTCTTGTTTTCATGCATAGGATTTTGAAAAGTAGGTCCAGGTGGATGTTTTGCTCCATTCATTTCAACAAAATGCATGAATAATTGAATAGTAGAGTGCCATAGGAAATTTTCCTATTGCTATATTTTTCCTTCAGTTTTTCCTTTGAACCAAAATATTCCTAATGGATGGACATGAATGTAGAGTAATAAGTGATGTGATAAGTGCACAACCTTTTTGCCGTAGCCGTGTCGACCTCGGCATCATTGGGTTGGTCGCCGAAGAAGTTGAGGCAGAGGAGCTGTTGGAGGTGTGGAGGAAGATTTGAGGAATCTGTAAATGGCGTCCAGGGCACTGCTCTGTTGTGATGGATGGTTCCGTTGTTGGAGCAACTGCGGCGAGCCGTAAGACGTAGAGGTTGAAGCAGTACAAGACATACATTGTTAATCTCAAGTGGGATTCTAATAGCATCTCCAATAGATGATGTAAAATACATTACCAAAAAGTGATAGATGTAAAATTTACATCACCAAAAAATATCTGACTACAATAGATGAGGTAAAAACTGTTGACTCTGAACTTAACTGTCGAAACTAGAATTTACTGTGGAATCTGAATGTTACTGTCAAAACTGAACGCACTGGTAGCAGAGAGGCACTTTACATGTAGTTTAGGCCACTCGAGCACTAGTAGTAGAGAAACAGTGATCTAAATCAGCAGGCGGTCAACGGGGAACACAGTAGCAGATAGCAGCCGGAGCAGCAGCGCCTGGAGGAGCAGTGCGAACTAGAGCCAGAGCAACAACTCATGTAGCTGCAGCAGCCCGTGTGCCAGCATCAGCAGCGTGAGCAAGAGCAAGAGCAGAGCACCAGCACGAGCTAGGGGGAGAGTAGAGCAGCAGCGCAAGCGAGTGAGGGCCGGAGCAGCAGCAGCAGCGCAAGCGAGTGAGTGAGGGCCGGAGCAGCAGTGGCAGCGTGAGCGAGCGAGCTAGAGCCGGAGCAGCAGCAGCAGATCCGGATGGTATGGCCGCCGCCACCGAAGGGGCCTCGTGCTCGGGGAGATCCGCCATGGAGATGTCACCCGCAGCACTGGCTTTGAGGTAGCCGCGCCATGGGGGTGCGGGATGGAGCACCATCAGCGTCGGGAGGTCAAGTTAAGGAGAAGGTGAGATGTGATGAGTGTACAACCTCTTTGGTGGCACCGAGTAGGCCTTGGCTTCGTCCGAAGAGTCGGTGAGGATGCTGCTGTTCTGGTGGAGCAGGTTAAGGTGGGGCTGTGGGGATGGAGCAGCCGCGATAGACAAGGCGATTGTCGGTGTCAAAACTGGCGGATCTCGGGTAGGGGGTCCCGAACTATGCGTCTAAGGCTAATGGTAACAGGAGGCGGGGGACACATTGTTTACCCAGGTTCGTGCCCTCTCTATGGAGGTAATACCCTACTTCCTACTTGATTTGATCTTGAGTATTACAAGAGTTGATCTACCATGAGATCGTAGAGGCTAAACCCTAGAAGCTAGCCTGTGATTATGATTGTTCTTGTCCTACGGACTAAACCCTCCGGTTTATATAGACACTGGAGGGGGCTAGGGTTACACAGAGTTGGTTACAGAGAAGGAAATCTACATATCCGGATTGCCAAGCTTGCCTTCCACGCCAAGCAGAGTCCCACCCGGACACGGGACGAAGTCTTCAATCTTGTATCTTCATAGTCCAATAGTCCGTCATAAGCATATAGTCCGGCTGTCCGAGGACCCCCTAATCCTGGACTCCTCAGTAGCCCCTGAACCAGGCTTCAATGACGATGAGTCCGGCACACAGATTATCTTCGGCATTGCAAGGCAGGTTCCTTCTCTATATACTCCAAAGAAGATCGTGAACACAAGAATCATGTCCGGCTCTGCAAAACAAGTTCCACATACCACCGTAGAGAGCACAATATTCCACAAGTCTAATCTGCTGACAACTTTCCCATAGCGTGACATCATGCCGCGGCCCGGTCATTATTCAAACAGTTTTCACAACCTGCTACTGCACATCTTGTGAGGCAGTTTTATTGGCACGTCTTGTCGAAGCAGAGATCGTGTCCCCTTATCACGGGATTCTCATCAATACAGGTGTGGGTAACCCAACCGCGCCATTAGCACGGCACTTGGGGAATAAGCGAGTTTCTAGGGCAAGTGGGGAGGCGCACGACCGCTGCTACCTTTATAAGGAGATAAGGATTCTCCTTTTTTTCACCCATGCCTTCTTCTTCTACTACTCATCCACTCTCGAGCTCCAACGCCCAAGCTTTCACCTTCTCTAGGAAATGTTTCCGAACATGTCCAGAGCGGGAGGCAAGTGGATGGCCTCCTCTGTCACGAAGGAGGACATCAAGAAGCTTCGGGAGGCCGGATACCTGTCCGCCAACATCGCGCGTCAGCTTCCGGCTAAGGGGCAGATCATCCCTACCCCAAAACCCCAGGAAAGGGTGGTATTCCTCTCTCATTTTGTCCGCGGGCTTGGATTCCCCCTCCACCTATTCGTCCGCGGACTAATGTTCTACTACGGGCTGGACTTCCATGATCTAGCCCCCAACTTCATCCTCAACATCTCGGCGTTTATCATCGTGTGCGAGGCCTTCCTCTGCATCACGCCCCACTTCGTCCTATGGCTGAAGACCTTCAACATGAAGCCAAAGGTGGTGGGCGGCCAGCAAGCAGAGTGTGGGGGCTCCATGGTGGGCAAGATGCCCAATGTCACATGGCCCGAGGGCTCCTTTGTGGAGACTGTGAAGGGGTGGCAATCGGGGTGGTTCTACATCACCGAGCTGCACGACGCCAACTGGGTGGCGACCCCTGAATTTAGATCTGGCATCCCCATGCGGCTCACCTCCTGGAAAGAGAAGAGCTTAGCCTAGGGCTCAGCGGAAGAGCTGACCGGACTTCAGACCTGCATCCAAAATATGATAAGCAAGAAAATCAAGCTCGTCAACATGGTCCAGGTTATGCTCCTCAACCGGATCCTTCCATGTTAGAGACGGGTTTGCAATCTGTGGGAGTTCGACCCGGCCGCACACCAGACGCTGCAAGAGCTCTTCGGCACGACGCACAAAGACGTCTGGAAGGTTCTCTTGAAGGCCAATGAGGTCCCACCACCTCTAACCGAAGATCGCGGACTCAGCGCAAACGCCGAGACGAACCGGTGAGTTTTGATATTTTGCAAGATGTGCTTTTTACCACCACATCCGCAGGAGGAATCTAAGCCTCCATGCCGTGTTTACAGGACTGGGTAACGATAGCGGAGCAGATTGACTGTCCGGCTCCACTACCTGAAGATCCAGAATCGCATCTTCTAACGAATATGTTGTTTCCGGTGCCCTACGAGGTGACGAAGAAGAAGGCCAAGAAGAGGGCCGCGGGGACCAGGGGGTCTCCGGCGCAAGGTTGCATCGGACGTGATGTCCGAAGACACCGAGACACACTCCTCCACCAGAGACGAGGAGGAGGAGGAGGAAATCCCTCCCCCCCCCACCGAGGGAGGGAAATAAGAGGAAGGCCACCCTGCACGGGGAGGCCGAGGTGTCCAAGAAGGGAAAAACCTTCCTTCTGGACCACTCCACCGCAGCCACCAATAGTGGCGAGGAGTGGGAGCCCAGGGAAAGTTGTAAGTATCCAGACACAATAGAACTTCCGGTATGTTTGCTTTATCGCTTCTTATTATGCCGAACATGCACCTGCAGTCCGGCCAAATCCCACATCAAGGTATCCTCCTCTTCGGAGGGGTCTCTGGACCCGTGGGCGATGAACAATGATTCGCTTCCGACAGCCTCCTCCCCCAAGCCCGCGGACGACACCGAGGTGTTGTCTCGAAGGATACCCGGCCAAGGGAAGACAGTTCCGGAGACACCCCCAGGCGAAATCCTAGTTACCGGGCACATGGGACGGAAAATCCAGATGGACTCCGATAATGGGGGCCGGAGCCAGTTTGGCCCGCAGCCGAATATAGCTCCGGAAACCCAAGTGGTTCCAAATTCAGGCAGGCCGCCTCTGTCTAAGGAGGGTGAGCCTCCTGTACCGATGACCTCTGTCCATCCAGAGGCACCGGGTAACTTGCTAGAAGTGCTTCGCAGCGCTTCCATTGATGAAGAACACCGTACTCTTATGTGTACGGTGGTTAAGAAGGTCCGGCCCACCAAAAGTGGTTTGACCGAAGCCTGCGCTAGCCTTTTAACAGGCTTTGAGGTACATAAGAAAATTGTAAGAGAATATCATAGTGTAGACAGTAGCCCCTGATGCTCTGTTTGGTGTTCGGAAAGAAAAAGTCAAATAGAGTATCAAATAATGTTCGCAGGAGTCTAACAGAAGATGTCTATGTGAATAAGAAGGCGTCGCTGCTGGCCGCTGCCGCTCGTACTGCAGAGGTCTCTGGACTAAAGAAAGGACCTGGAGCGGACCGAGGGAGAGCTCGGCCTCATGAACAGGCAGCTCGAGGAAAGTCAAGGTACGCGATACCTCATTTATATATTTATAAAGGATAAATGGTTTCTGCTGATAGAAGCGTTATGAACTTTCATAGGGGCCACGACCGAAGTGGCAGCCCTTAAGAAGGCGATGACCGAGGCCGAAGACAAAGCGGCCAAGGAACGCATCGAGCGCGAGAAGAAAGAGGCCCGGGTCAACGAAGTCCAGCAAGAGCTCCAGGATTTCGTCCAGAAATATGAGTCCTTGGAGCATGACTCTAAGACACAAGAGTCCGAGCTTGCTAAGGCCCTCCAGAGTGCGCAAGACGCTAAATTCGAAGCCCAGAAGGCCCTCCAGGAGATTCAGGTGGCCAAGAAGATTGCTTTGGGTAAGGCATTCATTATGCAAAGCAAGCATGTGAAGGAGGCTTTCCTTTTACTTACCCGAATTTGGAGCTCTCCACGAGCGTTCGCAGATCTACCGTGCAGCATATCTGATGCCGCAGAGTTCTACCGAGCCAAAGAAGGGAGCTGAACGGAGAAGTTGTTCTGATCTCAATATCTTGGGACAGAACATCCGATGCCCTTGAGCGACCAGCTAAAGCAACTCGTCGAGGTGCACAAGGCAGCCGAACTGGCCATGAAGGATATCATAGTCCGGCTGTGGCCTACCGAGCCTATGCCTAGCAGCTACTTCGGTCTCGTGAAGTGGCTTGCGAGTGCCTGCACATGACTTGAGGTCATAAAGCGGTCAGTCTGCATTGAAGGTGCGCGGATGGCCTTCGCCCGTGCCAAAGTGCACTGGGCAAGGAGCACCGCCGGCCCAAAAATTATTATGACAGTGTCCTAAAGGGCTCCCCCCTTGTGGCGGAGCAATGTGCGAAGGATGTAATCTTTGAGTGAATGCACTCATTTTATCCTGTAATATGAAACAATTTCATTTATGCAATATAACGCTTGTTGATTTAAAATTTTACCTCTTGTGCGGCCGCTTACAAAATTTGAGGGTTGGCTAGTCGTCGGCTTCTGCCCCCATGTACCTAGTACAGGGGTGTTCAGGATAAATCTAAACACTCTTTCATGACTGGAATCCACTTCTTTGCCGTCCGCCATGGCAGATGGCAAAGGCATGGATCACGGACGACAAACTTCCACTACAAAAAGAAGACACTTCCGTGACATTTTGGGTCAAACAATTTTTTTTTCTGTCATACATATGACACTTCTATGATGATAATTGTGACAAAACCCGGTATCATCATAGATGTGGTGGGCTCCTACTTCTATGACAAAAAATCATGACAAAAATGGGCTTTTCGTCCTGGGCGGGCCGGAGACGCAACTGCATGACATTCTTTGGGCCGTCCATGACGGAAAAAACCGTGGTAGAAGCGAGGGCGAGGAAAATTTCAGGGAGTTCCCGGTTACGGTGGGAGGTCGGGGGTTGAGCGATGCGCATTTCTCACATACACGTACGCGCATGTGTGCGAGGCGTTGGCTCTAACTGAACCCGAGCGAGGCGTTGGGCTCAAACTGAACCCGAGCGATTGCACTTCAGGCTACGTGTTACTGAACCCGAGCGATCGATCGATGGCTGTTAACTGAACCCGATCGAGCGATTCCTTCGCTACTGCTGCTAACTGAA
>NC_041381.1:191993691-191998514 GCF_002162155.2 Triticum dicoccoides
GGGGGGGGATGAATAGTGAGCGGTGGGGGTGGATGAACAGGACCCCGTGGCGTTGCCTCGATCGAGCCGGTTGGGGCTGGATGAACAGGACCCCGTGGTGTGGAGGGCTGGATGAATAGGACGACCCCGTGGAGGGCTGTATGAACAGTAGACGGTGGAGGGGTGCCCGTGGAGGGGTGGTTGAACATTAGCCGGTGGAGTAGCGCGTGGTGGAGCCTGTATGAACAGGAGCCCATGGAGGCTGGAGGAGGTCGACGGTAGCCCGTGGAGGCTGGAGGAGGTCGACGTTGGAGATGAACAATATCCCGTGGAGTCCCGTTTTGCGGTACACCACACCCCTCCTGATGAACAGGACCCCGGTTTCGACCGTAGCTCTCCAACACAAATCCGTTTCGTCCGTTTTGCGGTACGCCACACCCCTCCCGATCAACAGGACCCCCGTTTCGACCGTAGGAGGTCCGTTTCCTCCGTTTTGTGGTACGCCAGACCCCTTCCGATGAACAAGATCCCGTTTCGAACGTGGCCGGTCGAACACAAGGCCGTTTCCTCCGTTCTGCGGTACGCCAGGCCTCGTTTCCATCACCTATTCCATCCAAGCAGGTTGGCTCCCACGCATTCCGTTGCCTCCCGATGAACACGACGCATTCCGTTGCCTCCCCATGAACACGACGCATTCCGTTGCCTCTCGATGAACACAACGACGACGTTGTTTCTCCGTTCCGACCCACCCATGTACACGAGTCCTGGCCGTACGTATGCGCGAGTAGGCGTTCGAGACCCCGCCCGTATGTACACATACGTGGCCGTATTTTCTTTCTTGCACACTGGCCGCTGTAAGTACGTGTACATGCTACGTGCGCGCCTCTACTATGACACGTACGCGCCTCTACTACGACATGTGCGCACCTCTACTACGACACGTGCGCGCCTCTAAATCCACCAGTATGTATGTACACGTTCGCGACCAGAATGACAACGCTACGTACGCTTCGACCAGGTGGGTCCCGACTGTCAGGCACTTCCTTGTGTGCGAAGATGTAGCTGGTGGGTCCCAGCAGTCAGGGGGTGAATCATTTTTTTGCCCGGACACACTTCCTTGCATGCGAAGGTGTAGCTGGTGGGTCCCAGCAGTCAGGGGGAAACGTTTTTTCGTGAAATACGGTGGCCCGTCTGGTGGGTCCCTGCTGTCAGGTGGAGGAATAATTATTTTGCGCGTAATAAGGAGGCACTTCCTTGCGGCCGCCGTGGACCCAGCTGTCAGCCTCTCCACGCACAGTACTCTTCCGATGGAAGTCGGTTGTTGACCACATTGACCACGCCGCGCCGAGAGCACCACGGTGGTGGACAACAACGAGGCCTAGGAAGGGGACAACGTGGAGCCAGGGAAGATGCAGCAGTGGATGCCCACGCGAAGAGGAGTACGAGGGTTCACTGGTTCGGCTGCGGTGTGAGGTTGCCGTCGCTGCAGAATAACAGGGGGTGTGGGTGAGTAGAGGAATGGCCTGGCCAGCGGTGGGAGTAGTAGGGGGCGGTGAGGCCTCCGCGACATCACATCCGGCTGCGAGAGGCAGGAGCACGCGACACGACCGGCGCTGGTTTGGGCGGCTGGAGCAAGAAGACCAGAGGTTGAAGAAGCACTACGACCGTTGGATGAACATCGTACGGTAACAAGATCTAGAACCGTTCATATTGACTAAGTCGACAAAGCCCTCCGTCCCCGTCAACTTGGTAGGCCCACAAGTCAGCCTCCCACTATGTTGGGTTCCAGCTGGCAGGGGGGTATTCATTTTTTGTGCGTAATAAGGAGGCACTTCCTTGCATGCGAAGATAGCTGGTGGGTCCGACCTGTCAGTGGGGGCACGTTTTTTTCACGAAATACAGAGGCCCTTCCGGTGGGTCCCAGATGTCAGGTGGAGGAATCATTATTTTGCATGTAATAAGGAGGCATTTCCTTGTGTGCAGCCGTGGACCCAGCTGTCAGCCTCTCCACGCATAGTCTACTTCTGATGGTGTCGTTCGTTGACCATGTTGACCACGCCATGCCGAGCGCATCCAGGGTGGTGGACGACGGCGAGGCCCCGGACAGCAACGAGCTGGAGATGGGAAGACGCGGGAGTAGAGTCGCGGACGGAGAGGTGTACGAGGGTTAACTGGTTCTAGTGCGGTGTGGTTCGGAAGTCGGTGGAGAAGAACATGAGGTGTGGAGGGGTGGAGGGATGGCCTGGCCAACAGTGGAGTAGCGCTTCATAGCAAAGCGTGCTAAGCATAGTTGCTAGCAGCAGGAGGTGGTCCCAGCGGCGCTGGAGGAAGAAGACGAGAGATTGAAGATGGATGCTGGTCGTAGGATGTAAATCCAACGGCTAACATGTCAGAATCATTTGTTGACTAAATTGACAATGACTTGTGTTGGCTTCGACCTATTGGCCCACATTTCAGCCTCCAAAAATGTGGCACGTATTCAACCCATTTTTCTAGAATTTACAGTGTTTTTTTGCGCGGTAGAATTTACAGTCAGTTTGATCTTTTTTTTGAAATACAACCATTAGCTGGGCTGGGTGAACAAATAATGTAGTGTCCATGCAGCCCATTTTTTTATTTCCTAAAAAATTACAGGCCATTTGCACTTTCTCGAAATACATGATTTTGCTAGGCTGATTCTAATTATAATGTTGGGTTGAGCCAACAATGTTATCAAAAAATAAAAAGGGGTTGAGCATTTTGTTATAAATATATTTAAATAATGAGTTACATTATTACATTCGTCCTCAAATCTTACCAAGCTTTTGTACACAATCACTAGGATTTTCGTGCCAAAACAATCCAGGATTTTATTGTTAAGAAATTATTTTTATAAGTTAATAAGATGTCGGATATTGTTTTCTTACATATGTAAGTATCTGTAAATATATGATGACAATAACAATAATATATAATAACATATAAAATAATTTAAATATATATAATATAGTTAGAAGGGAAACATAAGTTGGACCTGGCGTTCCACCAAAATACAGCTGAATAACCCTGTATGCACAGATAATGAAAAAGCGTGATTACATTATAGTGGCACTAGTTGATGAAACACACAAAATAAATAGAAGAAAATATTGCGATAGTATCATAGTATGCCATGCTGCGAGGGCGAGATGGGCCCTGCGACACCTCATACGGTACGCCTCATACTGGACATTGTCCCAAGTCTCCCAGATACACCTTCTGTCAGTGATGAACATCAGTGTACAACGGTAGTACAAGGAGGCGCCTTGAGACATTCAAATCTCTATTTTTGTACAGATCAACAAAAATTAAGCACCCCAGTTTGCAGAAACGCTTAAACATTAACAACGGGACTCGTTGATGAAACATACATTAACAAAGAGAAGCACTTTCTTTATCAACATTGGAAATGAAATGATAGAGAGGACACTCGCTCTATTTTAACTGTATTATTACTTCATTTTATCAGTGGCACTAGGGTGGAGCAGGTGGCAAACGAGGTGTACCGTGCGTCGCAAGGATGGAGGCCGGGGGTGCTTAGACTGGGATGCTGAAGCTGGCTCTTTCAGTCACCAACATGGATGATTCAATTCATGGGACCTTTTGGTGAAGTTCACCTAAAATGAAGCAATGTCCCGTGAGCTAGCAGCTTCTTCTTCAAATTTTTTAAGAAAAAGGCTCCAGCCCTAGTTCCATTTCCATCAGAAAACCAAACCCACACGGCTTCTTCTTCATTAGTTGCAATAAAATTGAGCAACATCAAGGTTGGTTCACTAGTAGAAAATGGAGCTTTAAAACCGGTTCGTAAGGGCCTTTAGTACCGGTTCTGCAACCGGCACTAAAGGGTGGAGACTAAAGGGCCCCCCTTTAGTACTGGTTCGGCACGAACCGCCACTAAAGGCCCACCACGTGGCATGAGCTCGCGTCGTGGTATGGGGGACCTTTAGTACCGGTTGGTGTTACCAACCGGTACTAAAGGTATTTTTTTGATTATTTTTTTGAAAATTTTGTAAAAAATATTTGATTTTTTTTTTATTTTTAATTTCTGAATTATTTGATGATTTAGTCTCTAATCACCCCTCTTAACTACTCAAGTGCGGATCACTCATTCCAAATCGTCTAACTTCCCGGCCAGTCACGTATCCTCTAACTCCCCCAACCTGAGCACGCTTAACTTCGGAGTTCTATTCCCCCTACTTTCCAAGTCTGCACTTGTTGTTTTCCTAACAAATATAAGCTGTCAATCCTATTAACCCTCAGCAGTTTAGCTTGAGCATTAGGTCACACGTTTCACCGTTTGAGTTTGGATTATTCTAAAAAACAGTTAGGAACACTAATATTTCTTGAATAAGTTTGACCATAGTTTGACCAGATTTTACCAAAATTCAAAAATTTGAAATAATTATTTAGTAACACTAATATTCTTGAATAATTATGTAGCAACATTAATACTTCTTGAATAAGTAGTTTGACCATAGTTTGACCAGATTTAACCAAAATTAAGAAAAAACTGAAATTTGAGCATATCTTTTTTCCTTTTGGAATTTGAGGATTCTAAAAAATTGCAAACAGGCCGTAGGCGGTCAAAATTGGATGCGGATTTTCGTGCTGAATTTTTTGATATATTATACGTTTTTTCCGACATCGTATGCAAAAGTTACAGCCGTTTTACATTTTCCCTACACTTTTTGCAAAACATGTCCAAATTTAAGTTTTTGAATTTTCCTAACTAGTAGATGTAGTAATATAACTACATCTCGAAGAATTTTATTTTTTGAATTTTTATAATTTTCTTTTGTATTTTTCAAAACTGAAATGGCGATACA
>NC_041381.1:191999092-192033351 GCF_002162155.2 Triticum dicoccoides
GGGGTAGAGTTTGAAAATTGCCCTATAGTCCCAGTTTGTGTCTCCAACAGGGACTATAGGTCAAACCCCTTTAGTACCGGTTCGTGGCACGAACCGGTACTAAAGGTTAGCCCTTTAGTCCCGGTTTGTGCCACGAACCGGTACTAAAGGTGATCGCGGGGCCCCGGCCTGACGCCAGCCTGCCACCACTCCTTTAGTACCGGTTCGTGGCACGAACCAGTACTAAAGGGTCAAAACGAACCGGCATTAATGCATAGCCGTTCGAGCCGGCACTAATACTACCATTAGTACCGGGCCGAAATCGAACCGGGACTAATGTGTCTCACATTAGGTCCTTTTTCTACTAGTGGTTGTGAAGCTCCTGGAATCCTCAACTATAATTTGGATATCATTTGTGCAATTCAACTAAGATCAAGCGTGAAATGTATATCTCTGTTTGCACAAAAAAGGTGGAAAGGAGGGTGACTAACAAGTGATGAAACATGCATCAAATGAAAAGAAGCATGTTCCTTATCTGAATGGCAATCCTACAAGGACAGTAGAAATTTCTAAAGCAGTGGCATTGCTAGATATTAGTGTGGGCATTAGGATTAACTATGATAACCGTTAAATACAACATTACTTTGGGCACGGGAGAGTAGGCGGACCAGGACAGTTGCATTTCTAACGAAAAGAACCAACTTATCTTAATGGGAAATGTAGGAGGACATGTAAAAAAGTGCCATTGATTTATATTACTGAAGGCATTACATTGAAAACAACATTGGTTTAACGGGTCCTTAATTTTAATAGTGCGACTGCTACATTTTACCAGTGGCATTACATAAGAGTGGCTCGGGGCAACAAACATCAGAACAGGATATCTGGGTTGGTCCCATTTTTGTTCGGTATAGCCACCTTATACTGTGTGACGCTAGCAAATCTAGTGTTGGACTTACTCTGTTGACTTGTCCCCCGGTCCCCACTTTCTTTCCTTTTTCAACCAATAGATCGGGTTTATATTGAGTTTGTACTGCGTTTCCCTTTATTTCCCTATTAGACCTAGAGACCAGTTGGATCGCCAGTCTCTGCTACTTTTCACCCCCATTATTTCCTCTTTCGACCAAGTCCTAGATTTAGGTAACAAATCCTCCCCCACCCCACCCCCTTTCTTCCTTGTTTGAACAAAGTAGTACTAGATTCGAGTGCATGAACTAGTTTTACCTCTTAAACGTAAAAAAATTAGGTGGTTTTCAAACAGCCGATCGATTCTATCTACGAGGGGGCCTGAGAAATAGTAAAAAATACAAATGCAGTGATGTCAGGAGCTCGGGAAGTAGAGCAAGGCCGGTTTCGAAGGAAATTATACCTGATGGTTGCCGGGATGTCACTAGGTGGGCGGCAGGAGGCCGGATCTACCCACACTACGGCAGCAAGGAAGAAGGGGTCGGAGGCCCTCCCTCGCCAGCGGTGCTTGGGAGAGAACGGCAAGGCGGGCTGACCGGGACGCGCCAGCAGTGGGTAAGAGCCGTCGCCGAGGACGATCGCGTGAACATTGCACCTTCTCACCTTCCCTGGCGGAGAGGATCCAACTGGATCTGTGACCAGCGGTGAGCAGAGAGAGAGAGAGTGGCCACCGCAGTCGTGTTTAGATCTGGAGAGGCCGAGACAATGTGAAGAGAGCAACACTAGCAAGCAAGCGCAGAGACTCTTGCCTATATAGTGGAGTAGTACTAGTTTTCTTTTGTCTACCGGAGCCGGCTTGACCTCGTCAATGACTGTCGAGAAGTCTTCATGCACGTGGCCCGGAGGCGCAGTTTTCATCATTTTGATCTAAAGCACCGGATTATAACATATAACACGAAAAAATTCCACATGACAAGAAACCATAACCTCACTGCCCAAAGGAGACAACATGAATACCGACGGACAAACTAGATGAGGAACAAAGCTCAAATTAAAGATAAACTCATAGAAAAGGGGTCCGTCGATAGATGTCCTAATTAACATAGCTGGCTTTACGTAGATGGCAGCCGAGTAGTCTTCGTGCATGTGCCCCCAATGACTATCCCAACTCAGTTGTCGTTGTTTAACCATCGCAGTGATTCGAAGCACATGACACCTAATTTTGTGAGATGACAAGAAACCTTTTTTTAGATTTCTCACCACAACTACAACCATGTACAACACAGCCTGCACGATATGTAGACGATAGCCAATCCATGCGTGCCTGCTGGAGTCTGGTCACATGCATGGACGAACTGATCTTCCGTCTCTTGCAGGGATCGTCCAGGCACCAATGTAGTAGTACAGCACTTCTCTAGTACTATTGCTTGTCTCCCTCTACTATTAAGTCACCCGACTTGCGGGGCCGGGGAGTGTGCCTATGGTCAGTTCTCAATTGCGGTCCCACATGTGTGTGCAAACGCAATATGACGTGCGTTCCATTTAGAGAGCAGTGTGCTAGACCGACCGACCGTCTGGGGTGCGACGCGAACGTGACAGGTGTGCTGTATACTCCGTACATGTGTACCACCGTTTTCTAGAGGCTTGGCTCCATGGCGCAATCCATGGATACAAAATTAGTATACTGTAGTACTATTTAAAAGTCGAGGGCGGGACTTTTCCTGTGCGGTAGGCGGGGCAGTTCCGCCTAGTCGGTTCGACAGAGATGCGAGAAGACGAGGGAGTAGGCTGCTGCAAACATAGGGTTGTGTGATTTGACAGCGAGTTGCTGCTGGATAGGTGGGGCCACGTGATTTGACTTGCCATTATCATTTTAACTATGGCGCCACGACCGGCGTGAGTCTCCTGATTCCTGACCACCTCCATACAGGTGCCTCTCCCAATGCTACACCATGTAGTAGAGGCTGGCTCTTGCATGAGAGCCCACTTCTCCACTTTTTCCTTGCCTCTCTTTCCTCCACATATGCAAAAATGCCATGTAAAGCGCACTATTGTACTTACTTGCTCCTACAGGTGCTAAGCTTGCCACATAGGCATAAAGTCTAATGTTGCAAGTTAATCAAGAAGAGAGAGACTAGTTTGGTGACCCGAGGAAGAAACGGTGCTAAGCGCGTGTACCTAGGTGAAAAGACAATTTTGAGTCTATAGCTAATTAAATGAAGCAAACTTAGCAACAAAAAACTAATAAGCACATCATTTCATTGGAAGAGGTCACTCCTTGGAAAATGCAATAAATACTAGTACTCCATGTGTCCCATAATATAAGAACATTTTTGGCACTACACTAGTGTCAAAAACGTTCTTATATTATGGGATGGAGGGAGTACGAAGAAAGAGATAGAGAGAAGTAAAAAAAATACACTTATAGCCAACCTTATAGCTAACCTTGTTGTAGTATGAGTGACTAAGTGATGACTATGTATGGCATGCCAACATCAGATAGCCTAACACCCATGTTAAATCTCCAAGGGCGCGACCGCACGAGCGACGCGACGGTCGTGGTAGGCGCGACCATGATACGGGCTGCTGGCAGCCCTTGGATCTGAGATCAAACGATCGCATGCTAAGTTGCTAAAAATTTGCAGAATGACCCTCCAGGATAGGATATTAACCCATAGGTCTAGAATCATGCCATGCAACCGTTCGATCTCAAATCCAAGGGCTCTCGGAAGCCCGTATCATGGGAGAATGGAAAGCCACTACCATGCCGTTCGCACGCTAGCATTTCGCTCCTACTCATCACTGCACGTCCTTCAATACTACGGTAGTTCGCTCCTAGTCGTCCCGTCCTTTCACATTACGGCACTTCCACTAATCCTAACCCTCCTCCCAAATCCATGGCGTCCCAAATCTCCATGATCGGCGGTGAGTACAAGGTTAGAACCATCACCGGCGATGAGTTCGACGTCATCTACACCCGTTCTTCCGCGACGGTGAAAGGATGCCTTTCTCGCTTCAGACGCATGTTCGAAAACTCAGATGATGAGTTGGTCACTGGGCTAGATGTTGAGTACACCACAGTACTGGGACGAGAGAAGGATCTAAAGGACAAAGAGAGGAAGAAGCCCGCGATGATCCAGGTTTGCGTGCATGAATTATGCTTGGTCTACCACATATGCCATGCCGACATTGAATGCCTGGATGTTAAGAACTTCCTCGAGAGCAACCTAGTCAAATTCCTCACTGTAGACTTTACGAACGACAAAGAAGTCCTGGGTCGGATAGGCCTCGTTGTAGGCAACCCCTTCGACATCCAAAAGAATCGGTTGCTGCCCTCTTGTCAGCCTTCAATGCTAACCCTGGCAGGAGCCATGGTTCATCTTTCGTACGGTAAAGTGGAGAAACCTCCATACACATTTCATGGTTATGCATGGCAGCGGAATGTACTAGATATATACCACATTCACTACGCTGCAATGGATGGCTACCTTTGTTTCAATATTTACAAGGGTTGGATGAAGAGCAAGAGCCAAGTGTGCGGTTCAAGCAAAGAAGTATTGGCCAAGAGGAAGAGGGACAAGGACGAAGTCGAGGACATGGACGAGGACTCCGAGTAAGGTGGCAGTGTCGTTGCTCATGGTGGTTCTAATGCAGTGTCTACCGGAATAGTTGCAAAGTTTAATTTCAGGTGTTCTTAATTTAAATTGAGGGGTGTGTTGTGCTAAGCCCCCAGTAGAACTATGTTATGTTTCTTCTCGTTACTTTAACTCTTCAGTACGTACATACTAGTATTTCTTACATTTCATCTTTTAGTTGGTATAGTACTACCACTCGTTTCTTCACATTATATACGTACAATATATATGGCCAACATAATATAGCCAGCAGTTTAGTTATCAAAGAATTTCAGGGTGCTTAGTTTTGTCAAAGAATTCTAGGATGCTTAGTTTTATTTGAGGGGTGGGTTGTGCTGGACACCATTATTGTGACTAGCCTTTTTAATAGTACTATATGCATAATTTGGGAACGAGCACTCTCTATATGTACCACCTTTTTTTTAATTTCAAGTTTTGCTCCATGGCGCAATCCATCGATACTACTACTGTACAAAAGTATACATTTTTTAAAAGGCTAGAGGGCGGGGTAGTCTATCTTGGTCGATTTCACGAGAGGTGAGGGCCTTTGTGATTTGACGGCTCATTACTACTGGAAGGCGGGGCCTTGTGATTTGACTGCTCGTATAAATGCGCCGACGACTTGAGGAGGAGCAAAGAACCGTGCGGTATACTCAAGTTTTCCACTGGAGTAGTACTACGACGGAGGAGCACAAAACACGGCAGCCCAGTGCCATATGGTGATAAAAATGATCTAATTTGCTACTCCCTCCGTCTAGGTGTGTAAATCATCTTACGAAAACCAAATAATCCCAAAACACTTAGGCACGGTGCATTAAATTTTACCTCGTTTCTTGTTTCTTGACATATCAACCAATAAGAGATGTGGGATGTGCATGCTTTTAATGACTTGAGACTACCAAACACGACATGCAGTGGTTCATTCATTGCATGCAATGCTATTAATTAGCAAATGAATATTAAGTTCTCTCGTTTTCCCCTCCTCCTTGGTCACGGTGCACAATGTAAGATGACTTACTCACCTAGACAGAGGGAGTAGTCATCTCATTGTTAGCATTGTTCTATTCATTCCCTCAAAAAAAGCATTTTCTATTCATGCCTCGCAGAGAACGTGACACGTGAGGCGAAACACCCAAAGCAAAAGATGAAACACAGGAGCAAAAGAAAAAGGAAGATTATCACCCCAAATGATCTAATACGCCGTGGAGTCGTAACTGCTTCTTCATCGTCTCCACGACCTCCATCTCCTTGCGCGTCTCCTCCGCCATCTTCTTCATTCTGTCCATGATGCAGGATTTCTCTACGCGAGCCTTCATCATCTGTTCCACGGCCGCATTACGTACCTTGACAGCAGCCGGGTGCTCGATGTAGAGCTTCGCCAACTCCTCCTTTTGTTCCATGACGAGGGCCTGCATCATCTTCGTCGAGGAACTACTATTCTCATGCAGCTTCTTCGAGCCGGCGTTCTTCTCCTTCAACAGGTCGATCTCGTGGCAGAGCTTCACCTTGTCCTCTTGAAGTCGCAGGATTTCGCCAGTCGCCTTCTTCTCTGAGGCAATGCTCTTCTTCAGCGGCATCACCAAGCCGGCGGTCAACTCCCCCTACTTACTAAGCTCAGCGGGCATGTTGTCAAGGCTCTCCTTCAGCAGCTCCACCAAGCCTTGGATGAACTCCTTTTGCTTATTGAGGTGCTTATTGAGCTGATCGGGCATGCCGTCGAGGGATAACGACTCCAGCGCCGCCGGCTCGGCATGTTCGCCTCAGCGGCTAGGGCGCTCCTGGGAGCCATCGCCTGCCCATGAGAGATCTTTCGAGGTCTCTGCGTGGCGGCGAGCCCTCTTTTTTTCCGCAGCTTTGGTTGCCGCTCCCTTGTTACGAGTAGTTCTCGACCTAGAGCTCTGCTCACCGGCCATGGCAAGGACAGATGAAGAAGAAGCACTTATGAGGAGGAAAGGTAGAGTAATTTTCGGTTAGGTAGTTCCCCTTTTTATAACCTAAGTACTAGCACTAGTACTAATACCTGCATAGTGGGAACGCGTTCAGGTTTGGTAGGTACTAGTAGGTGTGAGCAGGCTTTCGAATGTGATGGGAACAAGGTAAAGATTAATTGATGGTTTTGGTTTCGAGGCCCGAGACGGCTCCCGATGAGTTTAGCGAAACATAAATTTCAAGTAGAGTACACCGCTCAAATACGTAAATATTATGTTACTGTCAAAAATTGGCACAAAATACGAAGAAGACCAATGGAAGTACTACTAGCAACCCATGATTTAACTACTCGCATGCGCGCAGTGGAGTATTCATGTCTTTCTTCCGCCCTCACGTCCACTCAATTTGCATGCGCTGTATTAATTGACCATCAATGAAGTGAACGACTTTACACGTGTCAAATTATCACATGGGGTGGATCTTGGTACAAAATTGCGTCCGCCCGTGTACCCGCGTGTGCGTGCGAGGGAATGAGTGCGTGCATGGTGTGCATGCACATCTTTGCTTCATGCATGTACCTCCAGTATGGCTCAGGGAGGACGAGTACATTCTTCTGGAACTAGCAGCACGTCACTGTGATCAATCCATGCAAGGAGGTCGTGACAGCGCCTCCACATGTGCCACGTGGCTTCATGAACTGTAAGAGAGACACTGTGTAGCATGCCATTGGAATTCTAATTTACGTGTTTTGCACATACTCGAAGTACTAGTAAGGTACACGTGCATTGCACGCATCAGATTTTGCAACCAAATTATGAATAAATACCACACTATAGCATGTAAGCTCTGAATCATATATGCCTGATGTAGACCTTCGTTTAATTCTTATAGTTCATCTCATTCAAAATCAATTAGTTTTTATAAAAAAGCTAGGGCCTCTTGGATTCGTTGGATTTCCAAAACACGGGAATAGGAAAAACATAGGATTATAGTGGAATGTCGTCTTGAATCCTACAGGATTGTACGAGTGTTTGATTATGCATAAAAAATGCAGAATTCTTTCAAAGAGGTTTGAGTGGATGGGATGTTTCCTATGAAATCTAGTGCAAATGAATCATATGGAAAAATTCCTATGGTTTACAATCCTACGAATCAAACAACCAAGATAGGAAAAATTCCTAATGATTAGAATCCTCCAAAATTCCTTTGAGAATCCTTTGAACCAAAGAAGCCCTTAATCTATTTTATGATTCATGGAATTGTGCGTTGTAAATCATAAAGTAAAAACAAATGATGGCAATTCAACTAGAAAAAAACATTGGGTAGTTATGATACGGAAGATTCTAGAACAAAAGAGAACCACTATTGTTTTGACGTTTGTGCATTATGCTTAAGTTCAACCATGGAGTCTGCTAGATTGTACATGTGGCAAAATCCGGTGGGGGCTAGAAGATGGTGCGAGGGGCCGAGTGGAGGGAGACTATGAAGGAATGCACAAGTGCGAGATCGATATTTAGAGAGAGGGGGCGAGAACGTGCGTTGTTGCGCACAGTGGTGGAGCCATGAAAAATAAATGAGCTAGGGGGCCAAGCATTGCTAATCCTTTATGAGGAGGGTCAATTCATGAACTTAAACCATTTTTAGCAGCAATTTTCTAATGATCACATTCATATTAGCCTCGATATATAGTGATGTTAGGGGGGGCGGGGCCCTTACTGCCCCCTGTCTTCACCATTGTGTGCACGTCTGAGAGATGAAGCGGAAGGCACGGATGATGAGAGGGGGACGTTGGATATATAATTAATGTGGGTGTATTAGCTATATATGTTAATCCTATATAGAGAGGTATAGATTGATCGATGTGGACGTGGAAAAGAGGGTGAGACCTCACTGGATATATTGATTGATCGGTTTGTGTGGAAAACTATGAAAGACCTAGCTATATACACACATACATAGAGGAATATCAATCATTGCGCATGCATGTGTGAGAGATAAAGAATGCCCGATATGATGGAGAGGGGGATGTGTGTGGCTATGTGCCTTCATGGGAGACCAACCTGAAGAAAAAGATTGCATGTGTGCGATGTATAATGCCGACTGGTAGTGTGTGTGCATGCATGCACGAGAGAAAGTTAGTGGTACAATTATAAAGATAAGACGACTGTGTGGGTGTAAAAGACTAGGTGAGGTCATAATCAATGTAAAGTTGAATTCAAATATTTGAATAAGAGATCCTGATGTTTGAAACCCATGCATGCATGAATATAACGGAGATCTGCGCGGTTTGGTTTGGAAACGAGCATGTTGTAATGTATACACATTGAACAAGGTCAGACTCATTTGAATTTGAGATACCGGTGGCAGACATCATTTGGCCACGTCGCATCCGTGCATGGACACACTATTCTAATTGGAGATGATGGGTGGCTTTCGCATCACATATCTATATCTATACCCCTATATATATATTATATTTTATATTTTTTTATATTGTGTGCGGTTAACTTTAACTTTGAAAGATGATCGGTGGATGAGTCGAATTCGATGGTCCAAAGATGGCAAATTTCAGCACTACTGGCCGTTGGATATCATCTAGATTCCACCAGATTTCACCACATGTATAATCTAGAAGACTCCATGGTTGAACTTAAGCATAACGCACAAACATCAAAACACAAGCACTTCTTCTTTGTTATAGAATCTTCCATATCAGAATTGCCCAAATGTTTTTCTACATGATTTGCCATTATTTGTTATTACTTTATGTCTTACAATGCACAATTCCATGAATCTTAAAATAGATTAGCTTTCTTATAAAAACTAGATGATTTTCAATGAAATGAACTATAAGAATTAAACGAACATCTACATCATGCATATATTACTCAAAGCTTACATGATATAATGTGGTATTTATTCACAATTTGGTTGCCAAATCTCATGCGTGCAATGCACGTGTACCTTACTCTAGTCTAAATGGTGTTTTTGTGTGTGTTGTGCGTGTTGAGGTGCAAATTGTCTTTTTTGGGTACACGTTAAGCTTGTTCTTCCAAAATTTCAAGCCGCGCCTTGTTATGCCAAAAATTCAAGCTAGCATCTCTGTCTATCGTGCTGCGAAACTCCCACCTCTTCAACCCATGCCTTGTTATCCCGAAATATTTAAGATATATCTTTGTCTCGTTGTGCTCCGACAACTCCCTCCATCTCAACCCGCGCCTTGCTATTCCGAAATTACAACGTGCGTGAAAACTCCCACCTCCTGTGAAATCCCGACACACGAAATGCCCGTGGTACCCCTGAACCAAAAGAACCGCCTCAAATCGGTGGGGGTACTTTTGTACCTTACCCCACATATCGGACAAGCACGTCCCTAAGCCATGGTTCCCCACTGCCATCCCATCCGCCCACCCATTCGTACACCAAGGCCGCGAAAACCCGCGACGAAACCCCACACCCTGCTCCGTCCGCCACCCAGCCAGAGCCTCTTCCCCGACGACATCGTCCACAGCAACACCTCGACGTCCCTCATCCACCGTACCAGATGAGGATCCGTTGTCGATCTCATCGTCCCGCTGGTTTAGCCACCCCGTCCTCCACCTCCAAGGAGCTGCCCCGATGTTCCCCTCGTCTTTCGTGCCACCTCCATTCCCACACCATCGTCTTCACCTACACCACCTAGAGAGCATCATCATCACCGTTTCCTCGGATGAAGCTCCGGCCTAATCGGCGCCACCAAAGAGGTTGTACACTAATCTCCGCATTTTCTTCTGGATTCAATCTCACGGTGCTGCCGGCGCTCGGTCCCGAGCCGACACGGCGCGGCTCCATCCACGTCGGCGTCGCCGGCCACTTCCTCCACGTCATCGCTCCCTCAGCGGCGACGTCCACATCAGTAGGAGCTGATGCTGCTTTAGCTCTCGCTCGCGATGCTGCTCTGCTCTTGATCTCGGTCCCCTGCCTGGTCTACTCTTGCTTTTGCTCTTGCTCGCGCTGCTGATTTTGCTCTTGCTCTTGCTTGTGATGCTGCTCCAATTTAGCTACACTTCAGTCGACTGAATCGACTTTTGGGTTAGTCGATTTTCAGGGGGTGGGCGGGCTCGCCGGGGTGAAGGAAGAACTAGCTGCAGCAGGGAGGGAGGCTCGCCGGAGTGGTACCCCGCTATCTATCTTAGGGTTCAGGGTTGGGGTGGGGGTCACTGGCGATGGCGGGGCGTTGGCGGGGCGGTGGCGTGGGGATCGCCGGAGAAAAAGCTCGGCACGGGGGGCCCTAGAGGGATGGCCGGGGCGACAGCGGACCGACTGTGGGGAGTGTTTTCGAGGCGGGCAGGGCGGCGCACCGCCGGCCGCGGGAGGCAGGGGACTGCTGTTTGGCCGGTGGTGGCTGGCGGCTCAGGGGGTGGAGGTTGAAGATGAACCGCATGCCCTTGATTTCGTATCCAACGGCTGCAAAATTGACTGACCATAGATGAAAACGTCAGTCGACCGACGTGTAGCCTCACCTTGCTAGTGCGTTCAGTTTCGATAGTAAAATTTAGTTTCGACAGCAAAATTCAGTTTCGACAGTTAAGTTCAGTTTTGACAGTTAAATTCAGTTTCGTCAATTAAATTCAGTTTTGATAGTTAAGTTCAGAGATGAGCGGCTGATGTATTTTACATCTAGCACTTTGTGGCTATGTATTTTACGTCATGTATTGGAGATGCTATTAGAATTCCACTCAGGTTAATGTTGTCTCTCTTGTCCTGCTTCAGCCTCGGCGTCGTACAACTCACCGGAGCTGCTCCAACAACGAAACCCTCCATCAGAGCGGAGCAGTACCTCGGGCTCCATCTCCAGACGCCTAAGATCTTCTTCCCCTCCTTCGACAGTCAAGTTAGCCGGATCATCCTCACTGGCCAACCCAATCACACTGAGATCAACATGGCTTCGCCAAAGAGGTTGTACACTTGTTGCATCTCTTTTTTACTCTACATGTTATATATATTGTCCACTGAGCACTCGTAGTAACGGGAAATACAATTATTTTATCCTACTATATGACAAGCAGTGAGGTACCAGGTAACTTAGCTATCAGTGATGGACTCTGTTGAACGCCATCATTATTTATCTCTGCGCGTTTGAGCTATGCATTTGTCGATGGGCCTGGGAGTTGAGATAGTATGGCAGTGGCCTGGGCCCAAAGTAATAGAAGTAGCACAAAAACATTTTTTTAGTGTAGGATTTTCCTTGCTCAAGCCTACCTACTAGAATCGCAAGTGCTTGAAAGGAAAAGTGAATGAAAAACATAGGAATTGGAAAGTTTCCTATGGTACTACTTTTCATGAATTTGGTGCAAAGGAATGGAGCAAAGGAAAACTGTAGGATTTGTTCCTTTAGTGTCTCCTTGAAAGAAAAACCATAGGAATTATAATTTCCACTTGTCCTCCTTTTCATATTCCTATTCATCAAGCACAAGACTAAGAGATAGTAGCATAATAGCATTATGACCGTACATTTTCTTGTGGTTTGACTTAATCTCACCATGCTTTTTTGCATCCTGTGATCTTCCAATTGTTGTGAATCAAACACCCAGATTGGGAGAAATCCTGTGTTTTTAAATTCTCTGTTTTGCACGTGCATTCCTATCCTATTCCTATCTATTTCCTATCCCTGCATTGTTAGAATCCTCAAAATCAAACAAGCCCTTACTCAATTACTTCTGTTACAGATATGTGTCAAAGAAAACCTTGTGTGGTTTGTCCTGCTCCTGCGGTGCTGTGTTCCACCCTAGCTTAGCTGCTCCAACAACGGAAGGGTTCACCACAGCAGGGATCCGCTCTCTAGACCGTCTTTCACCGCCTCAGATCTTCTTCCCCACCGCCGGCAGCCACGACAGCTGCATTACCATCATCAACTGCGCAGATGACCTTGAGGACTACACGGGTCTGCAAGAGAGGTCGCACTCTTCCATGTCTGCTTACGCTATGCGTCGCTTAATATGATGACATGCTACATTATCGTCGTGTTCACCTATTAGACTCCGAGTCAGGTCCAAACTAATGCTGAAACTTGAGTTTTTAAATGGTTGTGGGGTACATATTGGGGCAGCAATCAGTACTATCTGTCTATTATCTGGTTAATCTCCGGTGTCTACTATGAGTTTCATGTTGGGTGCAAACAAACATTAAAGGAGCCATTATCTGTATTTTTTAACTAAAGCTATTATCTGCCTGCTATCATTGGTTTTGGGTCTACCCATAGTTTGCTACCATCACTTTGGATTTGTGCATGCACTCCTTACATAATCTCACTATGTTTTATTCCTATGCATGCCAGTTATTATACACGATGGAACTGATCATGTAGAGCAAAAGAGACGAGCCTTGTGTGGCAATAAAATTTCATGCAGACGTCATTCCATGGTGGGCGCAAAGGCAGCCCCCCCTCCACCCATTTCGGATCGTAATCAAGAGGAAGATAATTGTTCTGAGGGGGATTCAGAAGGAGAAGACCACTCCTATTTACCCAATGAGGTCTTCTCTCTAACTTGGCATGCTGATGTTGGTAATATCATGCATATGGTGCCTTGCATTGCTTACTGTACACATTAAAGATGTCATGTGCTTAGTTTAGACATGCTTTGTGTCAATGCCATCTGTTTAGTTTCTTTATCGTATATGTGAATCAAGCAATGCCATCTTGTTTAGCCAGGCATCATATATGTGAATTTTGCAATGCCACCCTGGTTAACCAGTCATCTTACATGTGAATTATATCATGCCATCAATTTTTTATTACGTGTTAAATTTGTCAACAATCTTAGTACATTCAATTACTCTTCCTATTCATCAGCCATTTGGCACGGTCATGGAAAAATCTAGAGTGGAAACAAGGTCTTCAGAGCAGACAATGCTATCTGACGAAGCGCATGTCTTGCTGGTTACCAATAGCTCCTCAGAGGAGGATTCACACACAGATGACCAGTCATACCCGCCCCCCCCCACGAGGTGCATGCTCTAACTTGGCAAGGTTATGTTGCTCATATCGTGTGTATGGTATCTTGCATTGCTATATCATTTGCTTAGTTTAGACATGCTTTGTGTGAATGCCACCTGTTTAGTGTCTAATTACCATATATGTGAATTATGCAATGCCATCTTGTTGCAAGACATTATATATGTGAATTATGCAATGTTATCTTGTTGCAAGGCATTATGTATGTGAATTATGCAATCCCATGCTGTTTAGGCAAGCGTCATATATGTGAATTATATCATGTCGTCCTTTTTTGTATTTCTCATTGCTTTTGTCGACAATGTTTGTATATTCAACTGCTCTTCCTGTGCATCAGTCATTTGAATTGGTGATGGAGAAATTTGGAGTGAAAATAAGGTCTTCAGAGCAGACAATGCTACCTGCTGAAGCAGATATCTTGCTGGTTATAGATAGCTCTTCAAAGGAGGATTTAGAGGCAGATGAACAGTCCTATTATCCCCCTGAGGTGTATGCTCAAACTTGGCAGGGTTATATTACTCATATCATGCATATGTTGTATTGCAATGCTTAGTTTTTACATCATATACACAATATTGAATGCCATCTCCTTAGTTGACACATCATATATGCGATTGCCCTCTGCTCACTTACTTAGTATATAAATCATATATTTGAATTATGTCATGCCATGATGTTTACATAGACAGCATGTATCTGAATTATGGCATGCCAACCCATTTTCTAAAGACATAAAATAGTTATATCATCTCATCTTGTTTACATAGTCATCATATTTTAAATTATGGCATTCTATCCGTGAATTATATCATGCCGTCATGTTTCCATCGACGACATGTTTGTGATTTATGGCATGCCAACCACTTTAATAGACACATCGTATAGTTATATCATGTCATCCTGTTTACATAGTCATCATATTTTGAAGTATGTCATTCTATCATGTTTAGTTAGCCATCATACATGTGAAATTGTGTCATGCTATCCTGTTTAATTAGCCATCATATATGTGAAATTATGTCTTGCTATTCTGTTTGGTTAGACAACATAAATGTGAATCATTTCATGCCCTGTTTTCTTCCCTACTATCCATTGCACCTGTCTATCTTACAATGTCTGTACATTCAATTGCTTTTCTTATTTATCAGCCATTTCAATTGGAGGGAGTGATGGCAGTATCTGTGGGAGTAAAAACACGGTCTTCAAAAAAGATCGTGCTACCTGTCGATGCGGATAGAACCACGGTTGTACTTGTCCAAGAACCAGGCCCACCACACATAACCCACACTCATGCAGATTGTACCCCTACCCAGTTGGACAGAGAACCAACTACACCCCTTCTAACCCCAACCCCAGCAGATAGACACCCAGTTCCCGTTGACACAGCACCATCTCCACCACAGAGCACCCGAACATGAGCAGTTAGTAAGGCAACTGCAGTGCCCAAAGCACGAGGACCACCACTTCGAACCCCAATTTAATGCTTAAAGCAGAAGAAGAATTGTTCTCAGGTCAGGTTCCGTAGCTATGGTTCATACTACTTTACTCTTGCATCACTGTATTTACTCATACCAACTAATTTCAAATTTGAAGGATGCAATTGAAACTCCAATGGCGCAACAGATATGTTTTAAACCTGTTTCTTCAACGTGTTTGGTTGTTTGCTGTTGTAACTTGCTCTATGTTGATTTCAGTTTCAATTGAGTAAACAGTTATGTTCTCATGCCATGCACATTACAAGTGTTGTTATTGCTGTGTACTTTCCCACACTTATAATCTGTCTATGCTGCTCTGTCTTAAATAGATATGATTCGAACTGTATCTATCTTGATTTGGCAACATAATCTAGAATGATATAGACCATACAGTGACCATACTACATAGATATATGTTTGTTTCATGTTGTTATCCTGTCCACCTTACTACTGAACTGGTTTACCAAAATGAGTTTCATATACTGCATTGTAAACATGTGATGTGTTTGTTTGTTTCTCTTTTAGAACGCGGATAAAATATTGGAGAAGAGTACCCCGTTATGCAATGGTAAAGGAAGTAATGCAGATAAGGTTCAAGATAGTGAGACATCCCTGTTGGTCTCCAAGAAAGCTGATAAAAACTATATTGAAGACACTGAGACAACCCCAAAGTCATGTCTTGATGTAGTGTTCGAGTTACCGGCTACTACTGCTGGCACCAGCTCTTCGAACTTGTTGCCTGAATCAGTTCGGCTTCTTGAGTCTCAACTTCAAGTTGAAAGACATCGATCAGATGTTATGCGACAGGAAGCCGAAGGACTAAGGAAGTCCCTTCAGAATTCAGATGCATACTTTCTGGTGCAACAGCAAGTGCTGGAGGACTTAAGCGCCAAACAAGAGAAAGTTAATAAGCTTGCCAAGCATCTTGCTAGCATTATGGGTACCCAGGATATTGTTTCTTGAGCTCTTCTGAAGTGGTTTCAGTTCTGGACTTGTTTTGCTGCGGCGTTTATATGCTGTTGTGTTCCCTATATTTGCATTGGTGGCGAACTTTGATGCCCAGTGGATGTAATATGTGTAATAGCCGTTGTCGGTGTTAAAACCGGCGGATCTCGGGTAGGGGGTCCAAAGCAGTGCGTCTTAGGATCAATGGTAACAGGAGGCAAGGGACACGATGTTTTACCCAGGTTCGGGCCCTCTCGATGGAGGTAAAACCCTACGTCCTGCTTGATTAATATTGATGATATGGGTAGTACAAGAGTAGATCTACCACGAGATCGTAGAGGCTAAACCCTAAAAGCTAGCCTATGGTATGATTGTTGTATATATCTATCGACTAGCCTGGCCCTGGTTTATATAATGCACCAGAGGCCTAGGATAACAAGAGTCCTAGCCGAATACGCCTGTGGGGGAGGAGTCCTTGTCTTGATCGCCAAGTCTTGTTGATTCTTCCTTGTATGCGGCAGCTGTCCGGACTGGCCCATGAGTATACGTCCATGGGGGTCCTCGGCCCAATCCAACTGATCAGGAGACGACGCGTTGAATACCCCCTAGTCCAGGACACCGTCAGTAGCCCCCTGAACCGGTCTTCAAGTTAGGGACGCTCCTTGATTCTTCCGAACTGTTCTTCATCTTCGGTTGCCGGTCTTGAAAACTGGTTCAACAAATCTTCTCATCTTCTATCTTGAGGATCACCGAAATGCATTCGATGAGTTTACGCGTTGGGCATCCGAGGATCCCCTTTAAATTTACGGCCTTTCTCAATGCCTTGTTATTTTTATGCCATGCCTCGGGTTTGAAGTTGTTCCCGGGTGGCAAGGTCCTCTTGCGTCCGAGCTCCAACGCCGGAGTGCATTCGAGGTATCTTTTGCAGCCGAGCACCAATGCCAGACTGCTTCCCAGCTCTAACACCGGACTATGTATCCGAGCTCCAACGCCGGACTGTATCCGAGCTCCAACGCCGGACTATGTATCCCAGCTCCAACGCCGGACTTTATTCAAGGTGTCATAAATCACCTTGGTTCAAAGAAGTTTGAAGGAGTTTAACCGAGCTTAATGCCGGAAATGCCCTCTAAGGAGCCAGCCACTTGCATCCGAGCTATATGTCGAACTGCTTCCGAGGTGGTTAAGCACCTCGGTCGTGGGCTGATTTTTGGTCAATGTTTTTTATTGATGTAATTTATTCTCTGACGAGATATATAGCCAGTAGCCCTCAAGGTATGTATCGGTCTAAAACCCGAGATGCACATGAAGGATGACATAAGACCGTTGATCCCCGTAGCCGCTGAGACTCAGGTTGATTTGCAAAATCGGTCTGAGGATCAAGTCCTAGGTCGGCAGAATACTTCGGGACATAAAAAGCGGCGTGCTCAGTCCTCAAGACTCAGGTTGGGTGCGGCCTACCAACCTGAGGATCAAAATCTCCTCGGAAACTGTATTGCACTTAAGATTTTCTGCATAGAACAAGCAATAAAGTAGCCCCCGAGACACTGGTCGGGTGGCAACACCAGATCAGGGGATCAATGTGCCCCTTTAATATTTGTAAATAATAAGCCCGAAGCCTAGTAGCCCCCGAGCCTTAATGTGGGCACGGGTGGCCGAATTATGGATCAATATCCATAGTAAAATCACAAATTATGTGTAATGACTCAATGTATCCAAGTACTTTATGTCATTAATGCTCGGATCCGCATTGTACAAAACTTTGTTGACCGACCATGAGCTTTAACCTCCTCGGCCGGTAGCCGAGGAGTGTTTGTCCTACTTTATAAAGCCTTTATGAGGGCAAAGATTTACGACAAACAAGGCAATCTGGTCATACGGCTTTCTAAACAAAGGTACATAGAGAGATATGTTATATTGCTGTTTAACAGAAGAAATGTCTTCCAAAGAAAATAGTCCCGCTATCGGTTCCTTTCTTTGGGTTGTCATGCTAAGCATGATCATGAAACCTCAGCTCCAATGTAAGAGCAAAAGATCGAGGATTTAGTTTGGGAGGCCAGTTACTAGCCCCCGCCGTGTTCGGCGATAGACGAGGTCAAGCCGGAAACACTTCGGGCAATGTTATGAATGGCCCGTCATTTAATATAGTCATCGGATCGCTGACCAGTTTACACCTATTGTGACAGTCAGTTTTCGGCTTTCTCCACTGAGGTGCTTGACCATGCAAGCTGGAAGCACAATCGCAGTGGTTCTCCCTTTGCACACCTAGCCGAGCAAAGAGGAACGTAGGAGGCAAGCGCGGGAGCCGGGCAACCCAACTATTGACCGAAGACACAATTCGAAACGGATGCATATATAGCAATATCCGAGAATGTTTTTGCCGAATCTCTAAAGGAGTCCGGCGTTGCACTGCGAGACTTGTGCTGAAAACACACAAATAGTTTAAAAGTGCCAAAATCTTGGAAAACCAAAAAACGTCAGTAAAAACATGACGTCCGAACAAGATCAAGTGTTCGGTGCCAATCCGAAAATTGGCCCGTAGAAAAAAGTGCTTCTGCCGTGCTTTAACATGACACATCCTATCTCAAGACGTCAAGTGGGTCAGCCTACGGATTAGGCAAGTTTAGAAAACTAAACTCTAGCGATTTCGAGAGAGAAATTAGGCTCCTCGGCTAGTGACCGGACACTCGTGTCGAGAAAAGGAGTGATAAATAATAAAAATGTTGCAAGGACTAAGAAGAAAAACACTTAGTATGAAACGGCTCAAATAACATAAGAGCCCCCAAGTGACTTGGGTAAAAGTTGACTATATAATGTAAGGTGACATGTAGAATGCCTTCTAGCCGAATTATAGATCGTTTGTCATAGCGGACCTTTTCGCTTCGACCTCAGGACCCAATAGTCTGGAGTGTGTCCGAATACCTTCGTGGTTATATAAGAACCGTGGTATGCATGGAGACAAGGCGTAGGGGTCATTAGTGTTGTATCAGACAAGTGCCCAACTAGTTATGTTATATTACATGGGTAGTAAGAAACATCTTCCAGGGAGAATAGTTCCGTTAAGGGTTCCTTTCGCTGGGATGCATGCCCTTAAGTGCATGTCAAATCTGCTATGGAAGCAGAAAATCATCTGGGGGCAGATGGGTAAATAATTAAAAATCATCTTTTAGTTCACCGGCCGAATATTCCCTTAAGAACGCTAGCTTTCGGCTTCACCCAGTCTGAGGTACACATCCGGCTGACCTGGCAGTAACAATCGCAGAGGTGCTCCCTTTACCACCTAGCCGAACAATCGGGAACGTAGGGGTAAGCACAGGAGCCAGGCAACCCAGCTTGGCCAACACATAAGTCATATCGATGCATATAATGGTGAATAAAAGGTACATGCGGAAGTGTGACACATGTGTTGGGCATAAAGCCCGTATTAATAAGCTTATGTTAAAGAAGCCCCCAGGTATAATGAGCACGGGTAGCGCGTCAAGTATGTGCAAACAAAGTTTGGACAAGGAAAATTTTTACAAGCAACTTTTTTCCAAAAAAAGTATAATGCTTGGTCGAACCGAACACAAGTTAGAAATTTAAAACTTTGAGCATGAAGACAACTTAGCTGGTTAATGTGTTCGGTATCTTAGCTGGTGAGGAAACACAATGAGTGATTGGGCGAGGTCTGTGTGACCTTAGCTCAAGGAGAATACGGTGAGGACTGTGTGTCCTCGAGTTTAAATACTCAGCTGCTCCAACCAGACGTACAACTGAGACATCAGTTGGAACTGGTCTACCAAATCATTATCTTCACCGAGCTTACTGGTTCTATTTCCTCAACTCTTTCATTTCCTCATTTTTGTTGTGGTGTGCTTGTTCATATCTGTTTGAAGACTTTGACTGAAGACTTTCTCAATTTCCTCAGTTTAATTTCTTCAGTCTGTTGGTCTTCATCCTATGTTATCCTGTGTTTCCGTTTTATGTACTCTATGCTTGTCTTCATTTCATCATGATGACTATGCTTGTGTTATGTTATGTTTACTTTTGAGTACTTATTCCGCTGCAAGTAGTTCTTCGCTAAGGAATTTCCTCACCAGCAAATTCCTCAATGGAGAATTCATAAAAATTGCTATTCACCCCCCTCTAGTCGATATAACGCACTTTCAATTGGTATCAGAGCAAGGTACTCCCTTGTTCTGTGTGATTTTGGTTTAATCGCGTGGAGTTTTAGTTATGTCGACTACAGGAATGAGGAATGTTTCCTGCCCCATCTTTGACGGTCATGAGTATCCTCGGTGGAAGGCCATGATGAAGAAGCGACTCATGGCTATGGACAGAGAACTGTGGACCGTCACTGAGATTGGTCTTACCGATCTATGCAAGATGGCGAAGGCTGATGACATTCGCAAGTACACTCTACTCAACCTCATAGTGAAGGATGTCATCTGCTCCTGTTTGTCCTGAAATCAGTTCAGGAACGTCATGCATCTCAATCACGCGAAGCTAATCTGGGACCGGCTCTCTGAGGTCTACGAAGGTCATCATACTCGTCATGATCCTTGATTTGAGGATTACAAGGATTCTCTCAAGGAGATGACTTTCGCACCCGAATCGTCATCCTCTTCACCGTGCCTTATGGCAGAGGGTGCCAAGGTAACTAAATGCTACCTTTCCGAATCTAGTGATGATGAATCAGGTGATGAATTTGGCCCCAGCTATGTCAAACTTGCTTCCCTTGCCACTAAACAACAAAGAGCTTTGGAAAAAGTTCAATACATGCTAAATAAGAGCGATGATATGTTGGTGAAGAAATGGATCAGTCAAAAGCTTTGGCTGAGAGTCTTCAGAGACTTCAGTCCAAGTTTGACAACCTTCAAGATCATCATAACACTCTCTTATCTGATCACGAGAAGCTTTCTTATGAATTTCTTCAAAGAAAGCAAGATCTTGAGAAGCTAAGAGTGGATTATGAAGATCTTCAGAAGGAGTGCGATTCATTACTTGCTCAACAAATCAGCTCTACCCAGGAAGAATTTGTTCCTCCATGTCTGAAGTGCATTGAACGTGAAACTGCTAATTCTTCACCTGAATGTTCAAATGCTTCTAATGCTACAAATTCTTCACCTGTCTCTGCTATCACTAATTCCTCATCTGAGGACATTGTTAGTATCACTAATGGTGCAGGGCTAAAGGAATTGTACATGACAGGCATGTACAAAAGCCTCAAAGGGCATCAGACTCTTTGTGACGTTCTTAAAAAGCAGATCCTCAATAGAAACCCTAGGAAAGAGGGTATTGCCTTTGAGAGGAAACTCAATGCTGACGGAACATATTGGAGGCCCGAGCAGTACCCCAAAACCTCATGGGTTGCTGCAAAGGGACCTCCAGTTGATCCATCTAATTTATCTGGCTTTACATGTGAATCTCCTCATTCTTCTGATGAGTCATTTCACTCCAACTATAAACTGTTTAAAAATCAGGATGGTGAAGTATTTGCTAGATATGTTGGCACTAACTGCAGGAACGGTTCCCCTATGAAGAAAATCTGGGTTCCCAAAAGTTGCCTTGAAAGTCTTTAGGTGAATGTTCTCATGACACCACCTGTGAAGAATAGGAACTCCAGATTAAATTCTTCATATGGACCAAATTCTTCATATGGATCCAAGTCCTCATACGGACAAAATTCATCACATGGATCAAATTCCTCAAAAGGATCAAAGTCCTCATATGATCATCATCGTGCTAACCCCTCTGTTTCACAAGGTAGAGCTAAGGGCTATGAATATGAGAATTATTCTTCTAATCATTATGTTCATAAGTCCTCGAAGAATTTCTCTGCTTATTCATATGCTTATCCTAACCCCTCTTATGTGAAATGAAGTGGACTGGCTTCTATGCCACCTTTCTCATATGGTGCTCGCAGAGTGATGAATTCTTTGCCACCCCTTCAGATGTGGGTGGTGAAGAAAAAAACTAATCTCTTATGCAGGGTCAGGTCTCCAGACATGCTTAAAACATCTGAAGAATTTGCTGGAGACCTGAACATTGTCTGAAAGGACGCATGCTAATCATGATGAAATGAACTTTCATTTCACACGTCCTCATACTGTTTATCTGTTCTATTGTTTTATGAAATTGATCTGATGATATTTATGCCATATTCTTCACTGATGAAGTATATGAGTTCGTAAGTTGCACTAATTCATCTGCAGGATGATCAACCCAAATCCAATGAGTGGGTCCTCGATGGTGGATGTACGAATCACATGACTGATGACAAGAATCTATTGATGGATGCGCCTTTATCACCATCACATCTGAAGCATATCATCTTCGCTGACAAAGGCAAAAGTCAGGTATTGGGTCTAGGTAAGGTCGCGATCTCAAAGGGTCGACACATGGACAAAGTCATGCTTGTCGAGTCCTTAGTATACAACCTCATGTCTGTCTCAATGCTTTGTGATCTCGATATGGTTGTTGTCTTTGGCAAATATCGTTGTGTTGTGATCATGGAAGCTGACAATTCCAAAGTCTTCGAAGGCTTTAGGAGAGGAGACTTGTACATTGTTGATTTATCTACAGGACCACAACCGGCCGTATGCCTACTTGCAAAAGCTTCAGAAGGCTGGCTATGGCATCGATGACTTGGTCATGCTGGCATGAGGAATTTGCACACGCTTGCAAAGAAGAAGCATGTCATTGGCATTGAGAATGTCAAATTCCTCAAGGATCACTTATGCGGAGCATGTGAAGCTGGAAAGATGACAAAGCCCAAGCATCCAGCAAAGACTATCATGATCACCACTCAACCATTTGAATTGCTTCACATGGATCTCTTTGGTCCTAATCATTATTCTGCTGTTACAAATGATGCATCTCTATATGGCTTTGTTATTGTTGATGATTATTCTCGTTACACATGGGTGCACATTGTCACTTACAGACATGAGGTGCAGGAAGTCTTCAAACGATTTTCCTCGAGGGCTTCAACCAACTTTGGTATGAAGATCAAGCACATCAGAAGTGACAATGGGACTGAGTTCAAGAATTCTGGTCTTGATGACTATCTTGATGAACTTGGTATTACTCATGAGTTACCTGCTCCTTATACTCCTCAGCAGAATGGCATCATGGAGTGCAAGAACAGAACTCTTGTTGAGATGGCTTGCACTATGCTTGATGAATACAAGACGCCTCATCGTTTCTGGATTGAGGCAATTGATACTGCATGCCACATCATCAACAGAGTATATCTTCACAAGTTCTTCAAGAAGACTTCTTATGAACTCCTCACCGACAAGAAACCTAATGTGAGTTACTTCAAAGTCTTCGGTGCTAAATGTTGGATTAGAGATCCTCGTCACAATTCTAAATTTGCACAGAAAGCACATGAGGGTTTTACGCTTGGTTACGGAAAGGACTGGCACACCTACAAAGTCTTCAACAACGTTCTTCACAAGGTTGTTGAAACTGTAAATGTGCGATTCGATGAAACTAATGGCTCGCAAAGAGAGCACCTACCTTCTGTGTTAGATGAACCAGCGTCCGAGGAATCTATCAAGTTCAAGGCTACTGAGGATGTCATTCGTACCGAAGAATCTACTGAAGAATTCATTCCAGAACGTGAAGAACGTCGAGCTGACGCACCTGAAGCAAATGGTGCTGAGGAAAATGCTCCTGAAGAAAATGAGGATCAAATTCCTCGAAGACAACCCGCTCATCCTTGCATTGCAAATGAAGTGCAAATCAAGAAGATCATCGATGACATTGAAGCACCAGGTCCTCTCACACGCTCAAAAGCTTCACATTTGTCTAACTTTTGTGAGCACTTTGCTTTTGTCTCTATCACAGAGCCCACTAAGGTAGATGAAGCATTTCTGGAGCTGAGTGGATTCAAGCTATGCAAGAAGAATTACATCAGTTCGAGCTCAACAACATCTGGGAACTGGTCAAACGTCTAGATCCTCGCAAGCACAACATTATTGGCACAAAGTGGATCTACCGCAACAAGCAAGATGAAAATGGCCTTGTGGTGTGGAATAAGGCATGGCTTGTAGCTCAAGGCTACACACAGGTTGAAGGAATTGACTTCGATGAAACTTTTGCACCTGTTGCTAGACTTGAGGCTATTTGCATATTACTTGCTTATGCTAACCATCATGATATTATCTTACAACAAATGGATGTGAAAAGTGCATTCCTCAATGGTAAGCTTGAGGAAGAAGTATATGTTGCTCAACCCCCAGGTTTTGAAGATCCAAAGCATCCTGACAAAGTCTTCAGACTCAATAAGGCCCTGTATGGCCTCAAGCAGGCCCCTCGGGCGTGGTATGATACTTTGAAGGAATTCCTCATGAAGAAAGGCTTCAAACCCGTTCACTCGACCCAACTCTTTTCACTAAATCTTATGATGGTGAATTGTTTCTGTGCCAAATTTATGTTGATGATATCATTTTTGGCTGTACTGACCAATGATACAGTGATGAATTTGCCTATATGATGAGTGAAGAATATCAAATGTCTATGATGGGAGAATTGAAATTCTTTTTAGGTCTTCAAATTCGTCAACAGCGCAATGGCATATTCATATCTTAGGAGAAATACCTCAAGGACGTATTGAGGGAATTCGACACGCAAGATTGCAAAGGGGTCAAAATTGCAATGCCCACAAATGGCCATCTATGCACTAATGAAAATGGTAAAGACTTTGATCAAAAGGTATACTGCTCCATGATTGGCTCTTTATTGTACCTATGTGCATCTAGGCTGAATATTATGCTTAGTGTTTGCATGTGTGCCTGATTTCAAGCTACACCGAAGGAATCACACCATAAGGCTGTGAAGCATATTCTTCGATATCTAGCTCACACACCAACACTTGGATTATGGTATCCCAAGGTGTCGGTGTCAAAACCGACGGATCTCGGGTAGGGGGTCCCGAACTGTGCGTCTAGGCGGATGGTAACAGGAGACAAGGGACACGATGTTTTTACCCAGGTTCGGGCCCTCTCGATGGAGGTAAAACCCTACTCCTGCTTGATTAATATTGATGATATGGGTAGTACAAGAGTAGATCTACCACGAGATCGGAGTGGCTAAACCTTAGAAGCTAGCCTATGGTATGATTGTTTTTCGCCCTACGGACTAAAACTCTCCGGTTTATATAGACACCGGAGAGGACTAGGGTTACATAGAGTTGGTTACAATGGGAGGAGATCTTCATATCGTATCGCCAAGCTTGCCTTCCACGCCAAGGAAAGTCCCATCCGAACATGGGACGGAGTCTTCAATCTTGTATCTTCATAGTCCAGGAGTCTAGCCAAAGGTCTTAGTCCGGCCATCCGGACACCCCCTAATCCAGGACTCCCTCAGTAGCCCCCGAACCAGGCTTCAATGACGACGAGTCTGGCGCGCAAGTTGTCTTCGGCATTGCAAGGCGGGTTCTCCTACAAATTCTCTGTATCCGTCGAATAGTGTCCGGCTTCTAGTGTGTGCTGTCCTCCTCGGCTTCTGTGCCCCATAATGACCACCTTCCACGCGTCAAACGAATGCGAAAAGCCAGGGGGTTTTCTTTTCACTTACCCCCCCCCCCGGTTGCGGTAATGAGCCGCCCATAAAAGAGACGGGGATTTAGATCCAATTCACACCATCTTCCCTCCGCGAGTCTTCATCAGAGCGCCTCTGACAAAGATCCATTCCATCATGGCCCGTCGGTGCCGCTCCTCCTCTCTCCCCTCTAGCCCTCGGCCCAGAGATTGGGGGTGGTGTTCCGTCCTGCATAGCAAGTTAGTAGTGCTTCAGTCCAAGGGGCTTCTCCCCCCAGCATATATGGTCCCAGTTCGAGCCGGGATTGCTGCCTATAGCGGCGGAGAGCAGGCGGAGGGCATTCCCAATCCCTCTCAAGGAGAGCGGGTATGCTTAGTCCCTTATTTGATGAGAGGACTAGGATTTCCAATTCATCCGTTTCTCCGAGGGTTGCTGGAGTTCTACGGCCTCCAGCTACATAACCTCACGCTTGCCTCCATTTTGCACATCGCGGGCTTCGTGGCCCTCTGCGAGCTATTCTTGGGTGTTGAGGCCCATTTCGCGCTGTGGAAGAGGTTGTTTTGCCTTGTGCCCTGTTCTCAGGAGGGGTCTATTTATCAGGTGGGCGGAGTCGAACTATGGCGCATCGCCGGGACCGGATATCTATCCGGCACCCCAAAGAGGGCGTCCGAAGACTGGCCCTCGGAGTGGTTTTATATAGATGACGTCCCCCTGCCGGACCCTGTACGGATCGGCCTCCCCGAGTTCAATAATGCCCCGTTGAAGAAGCGCCTGAGTTGGCGCCCACGGAACCCTTAGGGGGAAGCTGACAGGGACGTCCTGTACCTAATGAGCCGGATAAGGTTGTTGGCTCATTCCGGACTGACCATGATTAAGGTCATGGCCATATGCATTACGCGAGGGGTGCAGCCGCTTCAATACAGAGGCCACCCCATGTGGGATTTCAACGGGGAGGATGACACTACCCGGTGCGGTCGCAAGGGGCCAGACTCGGCCGCCACTTTAACGAGAATCTTATCCACTTTGTACAAGGGGGAAGAGGAAGAATTCCTCCGTATCAACCCGGAAGGCGGACTCTCCATGTACAATCCTCCTAGTTAGGTGAGCGGACACTTTCACTTGCCTATCCATTTTTGAAATTCCCGTAGTTGAGTACTTAGACTAGTAATGTTTAAACGCAGGAGCTGCGCCAGGCTCTGAAGGAAATAAACAGCCCTGCCCCACAACCTGAGGACCCGGAACGGTCCCTCAATCCGGACTCCCAAGAAGATCTGGATTTATGCGTGGAGTTGATTGATGGAGTATTTCATCAATTGAGCAAGGATAACTCCTTAGTGGCCATCACGACCGACTATCCCGGACTACTTCCAGCCTCCAAGGTAACTAAGACCGAAGTCCCAGTATTCTCATGCTTTATCTTGCATGCCGTGTACTAACAGCATTTCGCAGGGTAAATCCTTGAGACGAAAGGCCGAGCCCACGGTGGGCAGCCAACAAGGGCTGCTGAAGCCAGGCGGGCCAAAAAGAAGTGTTGACCAGATCGAGATTCCGGCGCAACGGTATGGCGTGCGAATTTAAAGCCTAGGGTTTATGCCCTTGAGTCTTACTAATGCTCATGATTTTCTTAGAAAGAAGAGAGCCCGCCGGACTATGTCCGCCAGCCAAGGTTTGAGGCCGGGTCCGAAAGCGGAGGCGGACACGGGACGCGCCTCGGGCGCTCCTCCGACAAAGGGCGCCGACGGGCTATCTGCCACCAATTCAGAGGTGGAGAGTGCCCTGAACCACAGGCGTCGCCGGACTGTTCTTCGTGACGCGTGTTTTTCCCCGGAGGCGTTGGACGCCTTTAATACAGGAGATGCGTATCTCCGTGCTGCTCAAAATGGTCTAGCCAGAGCCACGGAGCAGTATGTGAAAGACATACAGGTGAGTAGAATTGAAGGTTATATATGTCAGTAGCCCCCGAGACTTGAAATAGTGAAGATAACTGTTTGAAGGATCATTTGCTATGAAGTGTCTTACAAAGAAGAATACGCAATTGTCCCAGGAGCTCGAAGAGTGCAAGGCCCAGCTCGAGGCCGCATTGGCCACTTCAGAAAATGTCAAGGGGACGCCCGCAGGTAATATATGCTTCGAAAGGTACTTCCGTTTTGAAATGCGGCAGGCGTGCAACCCTGACGATAATAATGCAGATGAGGCCGGAGTGAATACAGACAAGCAACAACTCCTATGCCAACTAAAGGCTGGCGAGAGCGTGCTGACGAGGGTGAGGCAAGAGAAGAACAAGCTTCAAGACGCCAGTACCCAGCTGGGCGAGGAACTGAAAGATGTTCGTATTCAGCTGTCTTCTGCCGTGAAGGAGAATCGGCGACTTCGACGCGACATTTTTAGTAAGTGCTTGAACGAATCTTCAAAAAAAGAATTCGGCGAGGAAGTCGATTGACAGAGCTATGTCTGTAGGTCTGCTGACGGGTCGTCCTGTGGAGGAAATGCCCGGTTCAACGGGAGACCTTCTTCCCGAGCTGTTGCAACTACACGAACGAGTTCGGCAGGCAATGCAAAGCGTCATCTAGGCTATGTGGCCATCCCTCTCCGTGCCCGAAGGCCTTGAGGAGCTTACAAAGAAGCTGGAGGGAGTGCGGCAGCGCTTCCGGTTGTGGAAGATACCGGCTTGCCGTCAAGGTGCCAGGGAGGCCTGGGCCATGGTGAAGACTCGGTACAAGAAAGCTGACCCAAACCACATGGCCGAGGTCAGCCCTATAGGTCCGGACAGAAAGGAGATCTCGGTCAGCTTAGCATATGGCCAGGTGGAGCTGGCTGCAAAGTATTCCCAACAGGACTGTAAATTAGACCGCCTGTTGGATGGTATTGAAGAGGAATATGCCGAGTCGGATTGACTCTGTAATTTAAAATGACATAAAAAATGCCTTCTAGCCGGATTGTAGATCGTTTGTCATTGCGGACCTTTTCGCTTCGACCTCTGGACCCTATAGTCCGGAGTGTGTCCGAATACCCTCTCGGTTATGTAAGAACCAGGGCATGCATGGAAACAAGGCGTAGGGGTCATAAGTGCTTTAGCAGACAAGTGCCCAACTAGTTATGTTATATTACATGGTTAGTAAGAAACATCTTCCAGGGAGAATAGTTCCATTAGGGGTTCCTTTCCCTGGGAGGCATGCCCTAAAGTGCATGTCCGAACTGCCAAAAAGAGCAGAAAAGCATCTGGGGGCAAATGAATAAATACGAAAGATCATCTTTTAGTTCACCGACCGAATATTCCCTTAAGAATGCTAGCTTTCGGCTTCACCCAGTCTGAGGTACACGTCTGGCTGACCCGGCAGTAACAATCGCAGAGGTGCTCCCTTTACCACCTAGCCGAACGAACGGGAATGTAGGGGTAAGCATAGGAGCCAGGTAACCCAGCTTGGCCAAAACTTAAGTCATATCGATGCATATAATGGTGTATAAAAGGTTCATGTGGAAGCGTCACACATGTTTTGGGCATGATGCCCATTTTATATAAACTTCTTGGTAAAGAAGCCCCCAGGTATTATGAGCGCGGGTAGCGCGTCGGGTATGTGTGAACAATGCATAGGCAAGCCCCAAAGGGCTTGGGAGAAGAAAAAAAGGGGTAGGAAGAAGGAATAAAATCCCGGACTGCCACTAAAAAATAAATAAAACAAAGGGACAGAGGAAGTAAACGAACACGGAGTCCGGCGCTAGGCGTAGAATCTTCGTAGGCGTGCTGCGTTCCATGGGTTCGACTCGAGTCGGTTATCCGATGCGTTTCGCAGACGGTATGCTCCGCCGGTCAGTACTTGGTCGATTATGAAGGGGCCCTCCCATTTGGGCTTTAATTTATCCTTTTTCTTGTCCGCCAGGCGTAGAACTAGTTCGCCAATGTTATAGGTTTTGGCCCGTACTTCTCTGCTTTGGTATCTTCGAGCCTGTTGTTGATAGAATGCGGAACGAGCTTTTGCCACGTCGCGCTCCTCTTCCAATACGTCCAAGCTGTCCTGTCGATCGAGCTCGGCTTCTCTTGCTTTGTACATGTGCACTCGAGGTGAGTCATGGATTATGTCGCATGGCAGTACTGCCTCTGCGCCGTATACCATAAAAAATGGTGTGAATCCGGTAGTGCGATTCGGCATGATCCGCAGCCCCCAGAGTACGGAGTCAAGCTCCTCTACCCAGTGCGTGTTAGATTCCTTGAGGGATTGCACTAGTCTGGGTTTGATGCCGCTCATAATGAGACCGTTGGCCCGTTCGACTTGACCGTTAGTTTGAGGGTGATAGAGTGAAGCATAGTCGAGCTTGATGCCCATGTTTTTGCACCAAAGTTTGACTTCATCGGCCGTGAAGTTTGTGCCGTTGTCGGTTATGATGCTGTGGGGGATGTCGTAATGGTGTACGACCCCGGATATGAAGTCTATCACTGGTCCGGATTCGGTCGTCTTTACAGGCTTGGCTTCTATCCATTTAGTGAATTTGTCCACCATGACCAATAGATATTTTTGCTTGTGGGTTCCTCCTTTAAGAGGTCCGACCATGTCAAGCCCCCAGACCGCGAAAGGCCAGGTAATGGGTATAGTTTGTAGGGAGGTAGGCGGCATGTGGCTTTGGTTGGCGAATAACTGGCAACCAACACATCATTGCACTAAGTCCTGAGCGTCTGCCCGGGCCGTTGGCCAATAAAATCCGGTACGGAAGGCCTTGCTTACAAGGGCCCGGGCTGCGGCGTGGTGCCCACCGAGTCCGGCATGAATTTCCGCCAAAAGGTCTCGCCCTTCCTCTTCGGAGATACACCTTTGAAGGACTCCGGTTGTGCTTTTCTTGTAAAGCTCTCCCTCGTGGACTTTGTAGGCTTTAGATCGCCGCACTATGCAGCGGGCCTCATTTTGGTCTTCGGGAAGTTCCTGCCTAGTTAGGTAGGATAGGAATGGTTCCGTCCCAGGGGCAATAACTGCCATTATTTCGTGGGCTGACGGCGTTGTTTCGTTGGCGGAGCCCCCAACTGTGTCAGAATGTTCGGTGAGGGGAGGTGTAGTTGTGTCCGGGCTATTGTTTCCGGATTCTCCTTCCCATGATACGGATGGCTTGAACAGCCTTTCTAGGAAGATGTTGGGAGGGACGGCCTCGCGCTTGGCACCAATGCGTGCCAACACGTCTGCTGCTTGATTATTTTCCCGGGCTATGTGATGAAATTCAAGCCCCTCAAACCGAGCTGACATCTTTAAGATGGCGTTGCGGTAAGCTGCCATTTTTGGATCCTTGGCATCGAAGTCTCCATTTATTTGGGATACTGCGAGCTTTGAATCCCCGCGGACCTCTAGGCGCTGAACTCCCATGGAGACTGCCATCCAGAGGCCATGTAAAAGGGCCTCATATTCGGCTGCATTGTTGGAATCCGTGTACATTATCTGAAGTACGTATTGGAATGTGTCTCCGGTTGGGGACGTCAGAACAACGCCAGCCCCCAGGCCAGCCAACATTTTGGAGCCGTCGAAGTGCATGATCCAGTTGGAGTATGCGCCGTACTCTTTAGGGAGTTCGGCTTCAGTCCATTCGACGATTAAGTCGGCCAAAACCTGCGACTTAATAGCTCGCCTTGGCTTGTAGGTTATGTCGAATGGGAGGATCTCGATGGCCCATTTGGCAATCCGGCCCGTTGCGTCGCGGTTGTTTATAATATCATTAAGGGGTACTTCGGATGCCACTATTATGGAGCACTCTTGAAAGTAGTGTCGCAGCTTCCGGGATGCCATGAACACCGCGTACGCTATCTTTTGATAATGCGGGTACCGTGACTTGCATGGAGTTAGTACAATGGACACGTAGTACACTGGTTTTTGGAGGGGGAACTTGTGTCCGTCCGCTTCTCATTCGATGACGAGCACCGCGCTTACAACTTGATGGGTTGCCGAGATGTATAATAGCATTGGTTCGCCCGTGTTGGGCGCGGCCAGGACCGGAATTCTTGCCAGTATGGCTTTTATTTCTTCGAGTCTGGCCGTGGCGGCATCCGTCCACTCGAAGTGGTCGGTGCACCGCAGGAGGCGATAGAGGGGTGTCGGTGTCAAAACCGGCGGATCTCGGGTAGGGGGTCCAAAGCAGTGCGTCTTAGGATCAATGGTAACAGGAGGCAAGGGACACGATTTTTTACCCAGGTTCGGGCCCTCTCGATGGAGGTAAAACCCTACGTCCTGCTTGATTAATATTGATGATATGGGTAGTACAAGAGTAGATCTACCACGAGATCGTAGAGGCTAAACCCTAAAAGCTAGCCTATGGTATGATTGTTGTATATATCTATCGACTAGCCTGGCCCTGGTTTATATAATGCACCAGAGGCCTAGGATAACAAGAGTCCTAGCTGAATACGCCGGTGGGGGAGGAGTCCTTGTCTTGATCGCCAAGTCTTGTTGATTCTTCCTTGTATGCGGCAGCTGTCCGGACTGGCCCATGAGTATACGGCCATGGGGGTCCTCGGCCCAATCCAACTGATCGGGAGACGACGCGTTGAGTACCCCCTAGTCCAGGACACCGTCAGCCGTGATAGCCTAGCGTAAGTTGCTTGCTTATTTATTTCCTCATTATCTTGTTTATTTCTTTGCTTGTAGTAAGTGCAGTTCTTTTTCCGCGGTTTGCTAGTGGCCGCAATAACCTATTTTTTAAAACTAGGCCACAATAACCATGGGCTACAAATTTATTGTAGTTACCATTTCCCTCCTACGGGCCGTAGAAACAATGGGCCTTCTACATGTCGTAGACACAATGGGCCTTCTATGGGCCGCATCATCAATGGGCCTTGTACGGGCCATATGATCAATTGGCCAAACATGGGCCAATAATAGACCGCATTATGGACGTAAATGGGCTAGAGTTGGAATCGTCTGTTCATGGGCCGACCATAACGGGTCGTTGTTAATCGGTCGTATTTGATGACGCTATGAAAACGGGCCAACGTATTAACGGTCCATAAAATGGGCCGACTGTAACCTCAGGCTAAATTTAGCCCACAAGCAGAAAATGATAGTAATGGGTCGTAAGTAAATGAATGCTAGAAATGAGCCCAAGAGTAAATGGGATCTAAGAAGGCCGAAAGATAACATGGGCTGGAAACGGCCCAACGGAATAACGGGCCGTTAATGGGTATAAAGTGATACACTGTTCATTACGGGCCAGTTTCACCACGGGCCGTTAATGGGTATAAAATGATACAATGTTCACTGCGGGCCAGTTTCACCACGGGCTGTTAATGGGCCAAGAGTTATAAAGGGCCTCATATGGGCCGAAAGACGTCATGGGCTATACGTGGGCCAGAAGTGAAAATGGGCTGGAATCATATTGGATGGCCTAGATGACTCTACTGGGCCTAATTCGGATAGGGCGTAACAGGCCTTGGGTTAGCGGGCTGTAAATGGGCTATATGCAAACGGGCCGTTAATAGGCTTTCCATGGGCCGGCCCGCCACCTTTTGACCAAGTCAAACGGGCCGGCCTTTTCACAGGAATGGGCCTCTATTGGGCCGTGCCATGTGTCGATGTATCATAGGCGCCTTCTATCCAATGAGTGGATGACATCTGTCCCAACGATGAGCCGACACGTGTTTCTTCCAGCGAATGGTGATTTTACATGTGGAAAATCCCCATTGGTCGGGGCTGTTAATGGGTTATCGGTCCAAAACCCGACCCGATAGCTTAACGACGTTCTGTTATGGTGGATACCATGTGTCGATCACCCTTGACGAAAGCACTTCTGTGACGCACGATTTATCGTCATGGAAGTGGACACTTCCATGATGATAATTTTGGTAATGTCATGGAACACTTCTATGACAGCACAGGTATGACTATCTTGATTCTGTCATATATAAAATCGTCATGGGTGTACATGCATGACAAAAAACGCGACCTACTGTGACAAACACGTATCATCACGGAAGTTTATTTTTTTTGTAGTGTTATTTGCCGTCCGCCAGCAGACAACAAACCGTCCGTCTGAACACGTGCCAGCAAAGGCCTTCTTTGCCATCCGCTTCCTGGAAACGGACGGCAAAGGATTGTGTCATCCGCCGTTGGTGGCCAGCAGACGGCAATGATTGTGGACGGCAGTGAGGTGGGTGAGAGTCGTTAGGGGTTAACGGCGTGCTTTGTCGTCAGCCAGCAGAGGGCAAAGAGGCTAACGTCTTTGTCGTCCGCCGACAGACGGGAAAGTGCTCAAACATGCCAGTCCCAGGAATCACAGGTAGCTGCCACGTGGCACATTTACCGTCAGCTAGCTGACGGCGAAAAACTTTGTCGTCAGCTAGCTGACGACAAAGAGCCTGTACAGCCCTGTTTTTAATTTAATTCATTCAATTTTACTGCAATTCACAGATATACATAGATATAAATATATACACAACAAGCATATCCAACACAAAAGTTTTTTTTTGTCACTAGAAAACAACAGGAGAGGCTCGTACTGTTACATTTTATTAAATGTTAACCGAAGGTTAACATGATCACCTCAGAGGTGCTTTACTTCAATCATTTACAAAAAAGAAAGGGCTATCCACTTTGGGCAGCCCCAAGAAGAAATTCAAAAACAGCTAGGAAGAAGTGTGATCGACTAGTGTGAGAGAATTCTTGTACCCTTCTAAGAAGGTCAAGTTCTAGGGGTTTCTTCTTCTTCTTCTTCTTCTTCTTCTTCTTCTTCTTCTTCTTCTTCTCCTCCTCCTTCTCCTTCTTCTTCTTCTTCTTCTTCTTCTTCTTCTTCTTCTTCTTCTTCTTCTTCTTCTTCTTCTTCTTCTTCTCCTTCTTCTTCTTCTTCTCCTTCTTATTCTTCTCCTTCTTCTTCTTCTCCCTCTTCTTCTTCTTCTTCTTCTTCTTC
>NC_041381.1:192033790-192047210 GCF_002162155.2 Triticum dicoccoides
CTCATCTTCCGTGGGAGACGGCTTCGCAACAAGCTCTTTTGACCTTGCAGCTATCTCAAAACTCACATGGGCATCGAGGGAAGCATATTTTATCCGCTCGTACGTCAAGGGATAATTCTCCCATCCAGACGACCTTAATGCCAACGTCTCGTCACCTGCTATGTCTTGAGCTTGCGTTGGTTTTCTTCAAAGAGGAGAGGGTCATGCAGCAATAGTAGCGTAAGTATTTCCCTCAGTTTTTGAGAACCAAGGTATCAATCCAGTAGGAGGCTCCTCAAAAGTCCCACGCACCTACACAAACAAACTGAGAACTCGCAACCAACGCAATAAAGGGGTTGTCAATCCCTTCACGGCCACTTGCGAAAGTGAGATCTAATAAAGATAGTATGATAAGATAAATATATTTTTGGTATTTTATGACATAGATGCGGAAAAGTAAAGATGCAAATAAAAGTAGATTGAAAGCAAATATGATAAGAGATAGACCCGGGGGCCATAGGTTTCACTAGAGGCTTCTCTCAAGATAGCATAAGTATTACGGTGGGTGAACAAATTACTGTCGAGCAATTGATAGAAAAGCGCATAGTTATGAGATTATCTAGGCATCACGTCCATAACAAGTAGACCGACTCCTGCCTGCATCTACTACTATTACTCCACACATCGGCCGACTCCTGCCTGCATCTAGAGTATTAAGTTCATAAGAACAGAGTAACACATTAAGCAAGATGACATGATGTAGAGGGATAAACTCAAGCAATATGATATAAACCCCATCTTGTTATCCTCGATGGCAACAATACAATACATGCCTTGCAACCATTTCTGTCACTGGGTAAGGACACCGCAAGATTGAACCCAAAGCTAAGCACTTCTCCCATGGCAAGAAAGACCAATCTAGTAGGCCAAACCAAACTAATAATTCAAAGAGACTTGCAAAGATAACTCAATCATACATAAAAGAATTCAGAGAAGATTCAAATATTATTCATAGATAAACTTGATCATAAACCCACAATTCATCGGATCTCGACAAACACACCACAAAAAGAGTTTACATCGAATAGATCCCCACAAGAGAGGGGGAGAATATTGTATTGAGATCCAAAAAGAGAGAAGAAGCCATCTAGCTAATAACTATGGACCCGTAGGTCTGTGGTAAACTACTCACAACTCATCGGAGGGGCAAGGATGTTGATGTAGAGGCCCTCCATGGTTGATTCCCCCTCCGGCAGAGTGCCGGCGAAGGCTCCAAGATGGGATCTCGCAGATACAGAAGGTTACGGTGGTGGAAATTATGTTTCGTGGTGCCCCTGGATGTTTTCGGGGGGCGTAGGTATATATAGGACGAAGAAGTACGCCGATGGCCGCCCGAGGGGCCCATGAGACAGGGGGCGTGCCCTACAAGGGGGGCGCGGCCTCCTATCTCGTGGAGCCCTCGGCTGCTTCTTGACTTGCACTCCAAGCTCTCCGGATCACGTTCGTTCCAAAAATCACGCTCCCGAAGGTTTCATTCCGTTTGGACTCCGTTTGATATTCCTTTTCTTCGAAATACTGAAATAGGCAAAAAACAACAATATGGACCGGGGCTCCGGTTAGTAGGTTAGTCCCAAAAATGATATAAATGTGTAAAATAAAGCCCATAAACATCCAAAAGGGGTAATATAATAGCATGGAACAATCAAAAATTATAGATACGTTGGAGACGTATCAAGCATCCCCAAGCTTAATTCCTGCTCGTCCTCGAGTAGGTAAATGATAAAAAGAGAATTTTTGATGTGGAATGCTACCTAGAATAATTCATAATGTAATTTTATTTATTGTGGCATGAATGTGCATATCCTAATGAATACAAAATAAAAGTTCATATTGACATGAGAGAAATAGTAACACTTCAAGCATACTAATCAAAGTAATCATGTCTTCTCAAAATAACATGGCCAAAGAAAGTTATCCCTACAAAATCATATAGTCTGGTTGTTGCTCTATCTTCATCACATAAAGTATTTAATCATGCACAACCCCGATGACAAGCCAAGCAATTATTTCATACTTTAATAATCTCAAACTTTTTCAAATTTCACGCAATACATGAGCGTGAGCCATGGACATAGCACTATATGTGGAATAGAATGGTGGTTGTGGAGAAGACAAAAAAAGGAGAAGATAGTCTCACATCAACTAGGCGTATCAATGAGCTATGGATATGCTCATTAATAGATATCAATGTGAGTGAGTAGGGATTGCCATGCAACGGATGCACTAGAGCTATAAATATATGAAAGCTCAACAAAAGAAACTAAGTGGGTGTGCATCCAACTCGCTTGCTCATGAAGACCTAGGGCACTTTGAGGAAGCCCATCATTGGAATATACAAGCCAAGTTCTATAATGAAAAATTCCCACTAGTATATGAAAGTGACAACATATGAGACTCTCAATCATGAAGATCATGGTGCTACTTTGAAGCACAAGTGTGGAAAAAGAGATAGTAGCATTGTCCCTTCTCTCTTTTTCTCTCATTTTATTTTTTTTCTTCTTTTTTTTCTTTTTTTCTTCTTTTTTTTCTTTTCTTTGGCTTTCTTTTTTTTTTGCCTTTCTCTTTTTTCTTTTTTCTTTTTTTTCTTTTTGTAAAGTCCGAAGTCTCATCCCGACTTGTGGGGGAATCATAGTCTTCATCATCCTTTCCTCACTAGGACAATGCTCTAATAATGAAGATCATCACACTTTTATGGATTTACAACTCAAAGCTAGAACAAGATATGACTCTATATGAATGCCTTCGGCGGTGTACCGGGATATGCAATGAATCAAGAGTGACATGTATGAAAATTATGAAGGTGGCCTTGCCACAAATACAATGTCAACTACGTGATCATGCAAAGAGCAATATGACAAAATTAATGTGTGTCATATGAATGGAATGGTGGAAAGTTGCATGGCAATATATCTCGGAATGGCTATGGAAATGCCATAATAGGTAGGTATGGTGGCTGTTTTGAGGAAGGAGTATGGTGGGTGTATGATACCGGCGAAAGTTGCACGGTACAAGAGAGGCTAGCAATGGTGGAAGGATGAAAAGGGTGCGTATAATCCATGGACTTAACATTAATCAAAAGAACTCATGCACTGATTACAAAAATTTAGAAGTCATCAAAAACCAAAGCACTACGCGCATGCTCCTAGGGGGATAGATTGGTAGAAAAAGACCATCGCTCGTCCCCGACCGCCACTCATAAGGAAGACAATCAATAAATAAAATTGTGCTCTAACTTCCTCACAAAGCGGTTCACCATACGTGCATGCTACGGGAATCACAAACTTTAACACAAGCATTCTTTAAATTAATAATCACCCAACTAGCATAACTTTAATATTACTACCTCCATATCTCAAAACAATTATCAAGCATCAAATTGATCATAGCATCCAATTCACTTTCTATGATAGTTTTTATTATACTCAACTTGGATGCTCATCATTCTAGGACCAACTTTAAAACCATAGAAAATACCGTGATGTTATAAAATACTCACAAAATAATATAAGTGAAGCATGAGAGACTAGCAATTTCTTCAAAATTAAGACACCACCGTGCTCTAAAAGATATAAGTGAAGCACTAGAGCAAAAACTATCAAGCTCAAAAGATATAAGTGAAGCACATAGAGTATTCTAGCAAATTCTAATCAAATAGGCTTCTCCCAAAAGGTGTGTACAGCAAGGATGATTGTGGTAAACTAAAAAGAAAATACTAATATAATACACGACGCTCCAAGCAAAACACATATCATGTGGCGAATAAAAATATAGCTCCAAGTAAAGTTACCAATGAACAAAGACGAAAGAGGGGATGCCTTCCCGGGGCATCCCCAAGCTTAGGCTTTTGGCTATTCTTGAATGTATTGGGGTGCCTCGGGCATCCCCAAGCTTAGGATCTTGCCACTCCTTATTCCATAGTCCATAAAAGCTTTACCCAAAACTTGAAAACTTCACAACACAAAACGCAACAGGAAATCTTATAAGCTCTGTTAGTGAAAGAAAACAAAACCACCACATAAGGTACTGCAATGAACTCATTATTTATTTATTTTGGTGTTAAACCTACTGTATTCCGACTTCCTTATGGTTTATAAACTAATTTACTAGCCATAGATGCATTGAAATAAGCAAACAACACACGAAAAACAGAATCTGTCAAAAACAGAACAGTCTGTAGCAATCTGTAACTAACGCAAACTTATGGAACTCTAAAACTCCTACAAAAATAGGAAGTCCTGGAAAATTTGTTTATTGAACATCAGCAAAAATAATCAACGCAAAACCACGTTCCTCTGATTTAACAAAATTATATTCGGGCACGCAAAGTTTCTGTTTTTCAGCAGAATCAAATCAACTATCATCGTAGGTTATCCTATAGGTTCTACTTGGTACAAATACTAATTAAAATATAAAAACACATCTAAACAGAAGGTAGATGCAAGATTTATTACTAAACAGGAGCAAAAACAAAAAACATAAAGAAAATTGGGTTGCCTCCCAACTAGCGCTATCGTTTAACGCCCCTAGCTAGGCATAAAAGCGAAGATAGATCTAACGAGTGCCATCTTTGGCACTAAATTCATAAGTAGCACGCATGATAGATTCATAAGGTAATTTGACTTTCTTTCTTGGAAAGTGCTCCATGCCTTTCTTTAAGGGAAATTGGAATCTAATATTCCCTTCCTTCATATCAATAATCGCACCAATCGTTCTAAGGAAAGGTCTACCAAGAATAATAGGGCAAGAACGATTGCAATCTATATCAAGAACGATAAAATCTTCGGTCACCAAATTTATATTTGCAACAATAAGAACATCATTGATACTTCCCATTGGCTTTTTAATGGTGGAATCCGCAAGGTGCAAATTTAAAGAGCAATCATCAAGATCATGGAAACCTAGAATATCACATAAAGTTTTCGGAGTCGTGGAAACACTAGCACCCAAATCACACAAAGCAAAACACTCATAATCTTTAATTCTAATCTTTATAGTAGGTTCCCACTCATCATTAAGTTTTCTAGGTATAGAAACTTTCAAATTCAGTTTTTCATCATAAGATTGCATTAAGGCATCAACAATATGTTTGGTAAAAGCTTTATTTTGACTATAAGAATGATGAGAATTAACAATGGATTGCAACAAGGAAATACAACCTTTTAAAGAGCAATTATCATAATCAAATTCCTTGAAATCCGAGATAGAAGGTTCAATATTGTTAGAAGTTGAGGATTCTCCAATCTCACTTTTACCAAATTTAGCATTAAGATCTAAAGATTCCGAATTCTTGGGACGCCTTCTAGGCAAAGTTTATTCATCATCAGTCCCATAATCATCAAAATTCATATTGGAAAACATAGATCTAATAGGAGACGCATCAATAACTTTAAGATCCTCATCACTATTTTCACGGAAACTAGAAGAACACGCTTTTATAAAGATATCTCTTTTAGCACGCAATCTAGCGGTTCTTTCCTTACACTCATCAATGGAAATTCTCATTACTTTGATGGACTCATTGATATCATGCTTAGGAAGAGAAGATCTAAGTTTAAGAGAATCAACATCAAGCGAAAGTCTATCAACGTTTCTAGCCAACTCATCAACTTTGAGCAATTTTTCTTCAAGCAAAGCATTAAAATTCTTTTGAGAAATCATAAATTATTTCACACTATTCTCAAAATCAGAGGGCATCTTATTAAAATTACCATAAGAATTATTGTAGGAATTTCCATAATTATTAGAGGAATTACTAGGGAACGGTCTAGCATTAAAGTTTCCTCTATAAGCATTGTTTCCAAAACTATTCCTACCAACAAAATTCACATCCATAGATTCATTATTATTCTCAATCAAAGAAGACAAAGGCATATCATTGGGATCAAGAGGATTATTTTTAGTAGCAAATATCTTCATAAGTTCATCCATCTTTCCACTCAAAACATTGATTTCTTCTATAGCACGCACTTTTTTACTAGAAGATCTTTCGGTGTGCCATTGAGAATAATTAGCCATAATATTATCAAGTAGTTTTGTAGCATCTCCTAACGTAATTTCCATAAACGTGCCTCCCGCGGCCGAATCTAAGAGATTTCTAGAAGCAAAGTTCAAACTAGCATAAAAATTTTGTATGATCATCCATAAATTCTAACCATGAGTAGGGTAATTGTGAAGCATCAATTTCATTCTTTCCCAAGATTGGGCAACATGCTCATGATCAAGTTGTTTAAAATTCATAATATCATTCCTAAGAGTAATAATCTTAGCGGGAGGAAAATACTTAGAGATAAAAGCATCTTTGCACTTGTTCCAAGAATCAATACTATTTTTAGGCAAAGACGAAAACCAAACTTTAGCACGATCTCTAAGTGAAAATGGAAATAACTTCAATTTGACAATATTGTTATCTGTATCTTTCTTCTTTTGCATATCACACAAATCAACAAAGTTGTTTAGATGGGTAGAGGCATCTTCACTAGGAAGGCCGGTGAATTGATCTTTCATAACAAGATTCAGCAAAGCGGTATTGATTTCACAAGACTCAACATCATTAAGAGGAGCAATTAGAGTACTAAGGAAATCATTGTTATTGGTATTCGAGAAATCACACAATTTGGTATTATCTTGTGCCACGGCAACAAGTAATCCAACACACAAGCAAACAGAAAAAGGCAAGGGAAAGGAGAGGAGGAGATTGGGAAAGAGAGGGCGAATAAAACGGCAACGGTGAAGTGGGGGAGAGGAAAACGAGGGGCAAATGGTAAATAATGTAAATGCGAGGGAGATGGGTTTGTGATGGGTACTTGGTATGTCTTGACTTGAGCGAAGACCTCCCCGGCAACGGCGCCATAAATCCTTCTTGCTACATCTTGAGCTTGCGTTGGTTTTCCTCGAAGAGGAGAGGGTGATGCAGCAATAGTAGCGTAAGTATTTCCCTCAGTTTTTGAGAACCAATGTATCAATCCAGTAGGAGGCTCCTCAAAAGTCCCACGCACCTACACAAACAAACTGAGAAGTCGCAACCAACGCAATAAAGGGGTTGTCAATCCCTTCACGGCCACTTGCGAAAGTGAGATCTAATAAAGATAGTATGATAAGATAAATATATTTTTGGTATTTTATGATATAGATGCAAAAAGTAAAGATGCAAATAAAAGTAGATTAAAAGCAAATATGATAAGAGATAAACCCGGGGGCCATAGGTTTCACTAGAGGCTTCTCTCAAGATAGCATAAGTATTACGGTGGGTGAACAAATTACTGTCGAGCAATTGATAGAAAAGCGCATAGTTATGAGATTATCTAGGCATGATCATGTATATAGGCATCACGTCCATAACAAGTAGACCGACTCCTGCCTACATCTACTACTATTACTCCACACATCGACCGACTCCTGCCTGCATCTAGAGTATTAAGTTCATAAGAACAGAGTAACGCATTAAGCAAGATGACATGATGTAGAGGGATAAACTCAAGCAATATGATATAAACCCCATCTTGTTATCCTCGATGGCAACAATACAATACGTGCCTTGCAACCCTTTCTGTCACTGGGTAAGGACACCACAAGATTGAACCCAAAGCTAAGCACTTCTCCCATGGCAAGAAAGACCAATCTAGTAGGCCAAACCAAATTGATAATTCAAAGAGACTTGCAAAGATAACTCAATCATACATAAAATAATTCAGAGAAGATTCAAATATTATTCATAGATAAACTTGATCAAAAACCCACAATTCATCGAATCTCGACAAACACACCACAAAAAGAGTTTACATCGAATAGATCTCCACAAGAGAGGGGGAGAACATTGTATTGAGATCCAAAAAGAGAGAAGAAGCCATCTAGCTAATAACTATGGACCTGTAGGTCTGTGGTAAACTACTCACAACTCATCGGAGGGGCAAGGATGTTGATGTAGAGGCCCTCCATGGTTGATTCCCCCTCCGGCAGAGTGTCAGCGAAGGCTCCAAGACGGGATCTCGCGTATAGAGAAGGTTACGGTGGTGGAAATTGTGTTCCGTGGTGCCCCTGGATGTTTTCGGGGTACGTAGGTATATATAGGAGGAAGAAGTACGTCGGTGGCCACCCGAGGGGCCCACGAGACAGGGGGCGCGCCCTATAGGGGGGCGCGGCCTCCTATCTCGTGGAGCCCTCGGCTGCTTCTTGACTTGCACTCCAAGCTCTCCAGATCACGTTCGTTCCAAAAATCACGCTCCCGAAGGTTTCATTCCGTTTGGACTCCGTTTGATATTCCTTTTCTTCAAAATACTAAAATAGGCAAAAAAACAGCAATATGGGCTGGGCCTCCGCTTAGTAGGTTAGTCCCAAAAATGATATAAATGTGTAAAATAAAGCCCATAAACATCCAAAAGGGGTACTATAATAGCATGGAACAATCAAAAATTATAGATGCGTTGGAGACGTATCATCACCTTTCTGAAGATTTGTATCAAGCACAAAATTTGCTACATCGAATAGGGATGGTGTCTGTTTATCACAATCTTCTACAGGAATTTTGATTCTTGTTTGTAGGTCAGCGATGCTTTTCAAATCAAGGTTGTACGGCGCCACTTCTCTTTGTCCCCTTGGATGGATGCCCCACAGACGTATATGTCCTCCCGAAACAAGAAATCGTGAAGGTCACCTGGTATGGAGGGCGCGTGTATGATCTGGTACACCCAAACATCATCTTCGAGGCACAGTTGAAGGACGGCGGCGCGGTGGATCTTCCCAGTGGCACGCTCCGTGTCCTCTGCGTCAAGACCGATGACCCTCATCTCTACCTTTTCGAGGGAGTTGGATACATTGTTGATCCACTTCCGAACAACCCTTCGGTGGACGGTGACGGTGGCAACTATGCTCAACGAGCCTTCGATGAGGACATGTTGGACGCTAAAAACCAGCATCTCGATCTTGTTCGCCATTTGGAACCACTGGAATGGAGGGCTATGGTTTGGAGAATTAGGATTAGATGGCTAGTCTAACTGAAGTAGATGATTATTTAAAGGGGCTTCGGAATTACTCCAGGAGTATGTGAAGAGGTTAAAACAATGTGAACGCAGTGGGGTTTGGATGCAAATGAAGACAAAGGGGAAGTGAAGAAGCCGAGGAAAATCGGTTCCCGATGGAGAAGTAAATGGGAGAAGTGGCGTGCAGGCAGTTGATTAGATGGCTAGGTAGACTAAACAAAAAAGTATGCGGGTACACTGAGGAGTCGTACCTGTTCGTGTACATGCCCATCCTTCCTGATAGGTGGGACCTATGCAAACAGATAAAAAATGTGTCGTAGCTGGTTCAAATGGATATTGGCGTGTGCATGGGAGACACAACATTCTCTGGTTAAGGAATACATGGCTATCCTCAAAAAAGAAAAGGCCCATCTTCGCGCTTCCGCATGCACGAGAATTTGGTTCCGCTTGCAATATGGATGATACCTAGAGGATGAAGTGAACAGGCATGCTAGCACGCGAGACCTATTTCCGCTATACAGTACTGGAGTACTGATGTTCCTACTAGTAGTAGTAGTACAACTGTGGTACACTTGATGGTCAAAATACTATTCATCTGGTCCTCATAGTGAAGTGACAACACACTGTGCCTGAGACTAGTCCAGGCAGCGTGTTCGGGTTACCAAAGTCAGCCTCACACCATGTGCACTGTGTAGTCTGTCACTGCCACTGTACAACACATTAACATGCCTCGCTTCATCTCCCTCTCCCCTCCCATAGCACCACTCCATCTCCATCTCCATCTCCATCTCCGTCTCCATCTCACTGTGCCCCCATGTACCGTCGCCTCGCTCGCCTCCTCCAGTACCACAATTCCCTTGCTAGCCGCTCCAGCATCGACAGCCTTCTCCCCCGTAAATCAAGCCCCCCAAAACCCCCACCTTCCAAACTCCACCATGGCCGAACGCGAACCGTGCAACATCCATATGAGCCGCGATTGGAGCAATCTCCCCAGTGACATCCTCGACCTTTGTTGTTCGTGTATGGATATGTTGAGCGCCCTATGGCTGGCTGCATGCTCGAGGGACATGCACACAGCCATCGTCGAAGCGAGGCCTAAGCTTTTCAAGACACCCTGCTTGCTGCTATCTGGTCTTGCAAGATTTGCTCACCATGATATGGAGGCATACATGATGCCCCTTGAATTTAATCCGATCTCCATTAGCCGAAACTTCTTTGCGGGTATGTAGTGGGTCGCCGTACATCATTTCCCTCGACTTCGATCCGATCACCATCGCCTGAAACTTCTTGGCAGGTATGTACTGGGTCGGCATGAACTCCCACTGGATGGCTGCCTTCAGAGAAGACGGTAAAAAGTTGGTGCTCGTGAACTTCCAGACCTCCCATGAGATTATCCTTCCTTTGTTGGATTATATAGAGTTTTACCATCGCGGTCCAAGTCATCTAGATTACCACGTCAGTTGGACGGACCTTATTTTGCAGAAGATTTTAATCTGCCAAGTGCCCACACGACATGCGAATTATGCAAACTTCAAGCTAATTGCCTTGTTAGACCGCGGACTCGCCTATCTTTACGCTGGTGCCTTCTTTAGCTAGAGACAACTCAGCTCACAGTGGATCACCGTCAAAGATGATACACACTTATGTGATGCTATTGAACACAATGGCATCATCTACACGATCGACAAAGAAGATGGCACCACATATTGCTGGGACGGCGCGTGTAAGTTGTTTCCGTCTCATGTTAATGATGATGCCATGACACTGTTTGAACTTTTTGTGATGATTGGCATATCCCTGTTTGAGGAGAATTTGAGTAGAACTATGGCAATGTATTAGAGACGCCGTAATCAGCTATATTTGGAATGAGTTAATTCATGCGATTGTGACCATGTCATTACAGCCAATTTGTACCCCTGAATAATCAAACGGTTAGGAATATATGGATATTCTCCTTATTTTACAGTAATCTATATACTAGTACTAAATATGAGAGTGTATCAATGGCCATTTTCGTTTCCTCATTTTCATGATGTAGAGACATGCACCACACTATTGGTTTCATCTAATCATACATTAGGGAAGTAAATGTGCATATGGAGAACTCTATATTTGGAAGTAGTGAAATCTTGTAATGCTCAGCAATCAATGGCTAGAATAATATCCTCACAAAAAATTTGCCCACAGAACACGAGTATATAACAATGCATGGTCTGTTAGTTACCTTGAAGAATTTGTTTGTGTGGACAGAACATGATTGCATAACATGCATGACATGGTAGTTTCCTGTGAAGAATCGGTTGCGAGATAACATGAGTATAACCATGCATGGCACTTCTATATTTTTGAACCCACTATACATTTCCCTGTATTTTCCTCCCAGCTCCAACAGGGACATATCAATGTTGTTTCTTGCATTATTCTACTCATACTCTGAACAATGTTGATCTTACATTAACAATGCCTGTCCTTTTTGATATGATGTAGTGTCCCTACAGTTATTGCCCTTTGTAATCACACCACCTTTGCCAAAAACAGGGAAGCACAACCGGTTCCTCGCTCGATCAGATGACGGCAAAAGACTGATGATCATTCGGACACATGAGCCAGAAAAGTTATATTGCAAAAACCCCATTGTATACAAGCACCGTGAAATACGTGAGTATCCGGACAGTGGTTGTTACGTCTATGAGCAGGATACCAGCTTGTTGGGGCCTTTGGGGTTTTTGAGTTGGAGGCGGGTAAATAGCCTTGGTTCACACTCTCTGTTTCTCGGACTCAATTATCCAATTAACCAGGAGATCACCATTGGCAAGGACCTTGATGGCAGAGAGGCTCTGTTTGCTATGGAAAACTGTGTCTACACGGCGAGCAGGAGTTTGGGAGCAAACTCCCTAATTGTCAATGATACAACCTATAGCTGAAAGAAGGTGAGAATGACAAAGGCATCCAGATTAACTTTGATCCTTGGATGTCTCAATTACGACAGATAGTGATGTGGTTCAAGCTTTCAGGTTGATAGGTAATTGGGCTATTGCATCGAAAGGGTGGAGTCCTGGTGTCACCGGATCACTGGTCGCTGAAGTGGGGCTGCAAATTATGATGGTGTCGGATCATCCCTCTTCGAGTGACTTGTTGTCTTTGCTGCTTATTCTGGATAGGTAGTTCTCTCTTTTGTTATGCATATTCCTTGTCATTTGGTCATCCTCGTCTATGTCACTCTTACTATATAATAGTTTCCTCTGTTTAGAATGTCATTCTCGTCTGGATCACGAGAGTCTGAGCGCTGCATATGGGTGCGTTTTGGTGGTGTAGCAAGACTTCTTACGAACTATCATTTCTTGTCGTTTATGTCAGTAGGACTCACTAGCAAGTGGTTGAATGTTGTATATATCATTGTTTCGAACTGTTTATTGTCTCGAACTACTGGTGGGCTCAATGAGGGCATCACCATTCTCCAGTGTTTAGAGTATATCTCCTTTTCTCAAGTAATAATTTGAGCTCAGTGTCTTCGATGATGTACACTTGTTTGGGCCAGTGAGGTGTCGTTGAATATGGGCCGAGTAGTAACGCAATGCCAAACAGGTCAATTATGACTCTCAGGCCGGGCTCTCAAAAGATACTCAAAAAAGAGGTCGGGCTCTCTAAAAAAGAAAGAATAAGGACTCTTAGGCCGACATGTGGGCGTCACCGGTGTTTTCATGCGCTTGCCCGCCGAGAGCATATTAGCACGTGTTCAAAATTCATGCTACCTCCTACAGTCTTCTGTTCATCGGGGGGGGGGGTGTCTGGCATACCGCAAAACAAAGGAAACAGACTTCTATTGGACCTCCTACGGCCGAAAACGGGGTCCTGTTGATTGGGAGAGGTGTGGCGTACCGCAAAACGGAGGAAAAGGACTTGTGTTGGAGCGCTACGGTCGAAAACGGGGTCATGTTCATCGGGAGGGGTGTGGCGTACCGCAAAACGGGACTCCATGGGATATTGTTCATCTCCACCGTCGACCTCCTCCAGCCTCCACGGGCTACTGTTCATCCACCATCGACCTCTTCCAGCCTCCACATGCGACTGTTCATCCACGGGCTCCTGTTCATCCAGCCTCCACTGCGCGCTCCTCCACAGGCTACTGTTCAACCAGCCCTCTCCACAGGGTCCTGTTCAACCACCCCTCCACGGGCTACTGTTCATCCAGCCCTCCACCAACTACTGTTCAACCAGCCCTCCACTGGATACTATTCATCCAGCCCTTCACGGGGTCCTATTCATCCAACCCTCCACGGGGTCCTGTTTATCCACGCCTAGCCGGCTCGATCGATCGGGGTCCTGTTCATCCAGCGGCAACACTACGGGGGTCCTGTTCATCCAACCCCCACCAGGAACTGTTCATCCAACCCTCCGCCCCCCCC
>NC_041381.1:192047585-192139068 GCF_002162155.2 Triticum dicoccoides
CCCCCCAACAACACTCACTGTTCAACCAGAGGCAGCATCGATCGGCTTCAGTTAGCAGCAGTAGCGAAGGAATCGCTCGATCGCTCGGGTTCAGTAATGCGTAGCCTACAGTGCAATCTCTCGGGTTCAGTAGGCAAACGCCTCGCTCGGGTTTAGTTAGAGCCCAATGCCTCACACTCACGTGCGTACGTGTATGGAGAAACGTGCATCGCTCGGCCCCCGACCACCCACCGTAACCAGGAACTCCCCAAAAGTTTCCTCGCCCTCGCTTCTACAGCGGTTTTTCCATCATGGACGGCCCAAAGAATGTCATGCAACTGCGTCTCTGGCCCGCCCAAGACGAAAAGCCCATTTTCCATCATGATTTTTTGTCATAGAAGTAGGAGCTCACCACATCTATGATGATACCAGGTTTTGTCACGATTATTGTCATAGAAGTGTCATAAGTATGACAGAAATTTTTTTCGTTCGGCCCAAAATGTCATGGATGTGTCCTTTTTTGTAGTGACTAGAGGGGCCACCCACCAGCCACGAGGGTGGAGGGCGCGCCTACCCCCTTGGGCACGCCCCTGCCTCGTGGGCCACCAGGCAGGCCCCCGACGTCCATCTTCTGCTATATGGTGTCTTTTGCTCTGGAAAAAATCATAAGGAAGCTTCCGGGAGAAGCGCCGCCGTCTCGAGGGGGAACCTGGGTAGGACCAATATAGGGCTCCGACGAAGCAGTTCTGTCGGGGAAACATCCCTTCAGGAGGGGGAAATCACCACCATCATCATCACCATCGATCCTCTCATTGAGAGGGGCTCAATCTCCATCAACATCTTCACCAGCACCATCTCCTCTCAAACCTAGTTCATCCCTTGTATCCGATCTTTGTCTCAAAACCTCAGATTGGTACCTGTGGGTTGCTAGTAGTGTTGATTACTCCTTGCAGTTGATGCTAGTTGGTTTATTCGGTGGAAGATCATATGTTCATTTCCTTAATGCTATTCAATACCCCTTTGATTATGAACATGAATATGATTTGTGAGTACTTACATTTGTTCCTGAGGACATGGGAGAAGTCTTGTTATAAGTAATCATGTGAATTTGGTATTCGTTCGATACTTTGATGAGATGTATGTTGTCTCTCCTCTAGTGGTGTTATGTGAGCGTCGACTATATGACACTTCACCATGATTTGGGCCTAGGGGAAGGCATTGGGAAGTAATAAGTAGATGATGGGTTGCTAGAGTGACAGAAGCTTAAACCCTAGTTTATGTGTTGCTTCGTAAGGGGCTGATTTGGATCCATATGTTTCATGTTGTCTTCATAGATGGCTGTATTTATGGCCATGCATGACATAAAGTAGTATAGCATTTAAACATATGGCTTCGTAAGGGGCTTATTTGGATACATATATAAGGACATCACTATTCTAATCCCAGGATTAGAATAGTTATTTGGATCACAGCAGCCCCTATATAGGGCCCGAAGTCTACTCCCGAACTTCCCTGAACTGCCGGCCCGGCCCGACAGAATCCACCTGGACACCGATCCCGATTGAGTCACCCCTCCCCGACCCCCTACTCGCCGCTCCTCCCTAGCCTCCCTCCTTGCTGCTCCTCCCCTCGATCGCCCGCGTCCACCATGATTCGCCGCTGAAAATCCGCCGGATCCTGCGCCTCCCCTCCTTCTCCAGATCCTAGCCGACTAGATCTAGCTCCGTCCCCTTTGCCTCTACCTCCTGTCCAACCGCCGGCGTGGGCGAGCGAGCAACGGCGGATGCTGGTGCGAGGGAGCCCGCGTCGCCTGGAGGCGGTGAAGCCGCCATGGACTTCTGCATGCCTCATCCTACATCCATCCTCACCGCATGACGCCTTGGCAAATCAGATAACGGCCCCGACGCAAGCTATGGCGAACGGCGCGGCCAACGGAGCAACTCGGCGGTGGAGGCGGCATCGGCGACGCCTTCAAATCTAGCAACGATAAGATGAAATTCCTCACTCTTCTTGCCTACTCCTTCAATCTTACCTTACCTGACCTTCTTGGTTCATGCAGATGAACTTTGCTCCCTATGCAAGACATGGATTGCAATGCAATTCCTTTCCTAACTCTCCATCAAATTGCTCTCAAGGCGGCCTATCTACTGCTGGAAAAAGGTTGGCCGAACTTCTATCCAAGGTGTGGTTGAACTACCTGCCGTCTGTTATCTTCTTGAAGCCACGTGAAGTTCTGGTAGTGTGTGAGCCTCAATTCAGTCTGCAAAACATTAGAAAATCTGCGTGCATTCATATGTACAAAACCATGTGAAGTTCAACTACTAAGTGTGCTAGAGTTGAGGTTGATATGTACCTGGTTGTGTGAAAAAATAAAAGGAAAAGAAAACAAACATGTGATCACATGAACGTCAGGTTCGTATGCACTAGTGGTTCAACCATTCAAACTCATGAAGGTCAGGTTTTTTAACTATAGACAGTATTTCCCCTATGCACACAAGAAGTTAAATATGTGGAGAGTGATCAGTTCAGGTACAGAAAAAAAGAGCAGTAGTGTAGAATTAAGAATGTGAGGTTTCATTCTGTAGAGAGTGCTTAGTTCAGGTATACAAGTATGGGCACAAGATCAACTCACTTTAGAGGAAGATACCTGTCGTAGGGGAAAATATTTACATGGACAATAGTTCTATAGGAGAAGTTCAGGCTGTGAATAATGCTCGGTCCAGTTACACATGTATAGGCAGATGTAACCTGTGTGCTAAAACATTCTTTTCTTTTATGCCAGCAAGATGAGAGACGCAGAAAGAAGCTTAGAAGTTCCCAGCAACAAGTACACAATCCTAAGCCTGTACGTGTTGCACCACCCCCTCAATGGGTCACACCTCAAACGCACCAACAACATTACCAACCTGCTCCACACCAAAATTGGATGACACCCGAAACACATGCAGATTTCAAAGATGCTGGGTCACAGCCCTATCCGCACCACTTTGTGCCTCCACCTAATTGGGTGACGCCGAAAATTCCCGTCGGATTCTTTATATCCACCAGCAGACTTCCAAGCACACCGATGGAGGAGGGTGTTAGCTGAAGTCCTACATGTAACTCTGCAAGTTATCCTGGTGTGGCTCGTCAATGCCAAAGGGCAGCAACTAAACTGGATCCCAAGACAAATCAAACAGGGACACACACACGGAGGAGAGTGCTCTGCACACTACCACTGTTGGATGCTGCTGCTGTTGCTACAACTCGAGATTGTACTGGACATAAGGTAGATGGATTGCTTCACACAACAAAAGAGCAAACTGATACCAGGATCGCAATGCCTCCACAACCACAATAAGCAAATAGGACGCAAACAAGAGAGAGGCCATCTTCAACACTCCTTCCTCCTTGTGATCCACTCTTGCATCTTGCTATGATAACTCTGTCGTGCCCCATCCCAGAGGGCCAGTAGCAGACTCCGGTGAGTTGTGATCTTACACGCACGTAAGAGAGCAAAATTTAAGTATTTACATGTGCATCTTGTATTGATATGCAAATTTTATGTTCCCTCCAGAATAAGAAGTTTATAAACTGCATTTTAACGTGTCACTTGGATTAATTTTTTTCTTTTTCTGCAGATGCCGGATCTCCCGGATTATCTAATACCAAGACTAAAGATGCGATTCCAGAATGTAGAGAAAGCAAGGGAATTTTACAACAGATGCGCCAGACACACTGATTTTGGAATCAGGAAGACATGAGGGAATGACAATCACAAGTATTGTGTTTGCGCGTTCCAAGGGAAACATAGATCTTCTATTTCAGAGGCTAACAGGAAGTGAAACAAAACATCACAGAGGACAGGCTGCAATGCAAGAATGAGGGTGAAGGTGCAGGAGGATAACACATGTGTGGTAGTGGACATTGAGTACAATCATAATCACCACCTCATGCAAGCTGGTGACATGCTGTTATTCTTGCACTCACACAAGAATTATGACCCCACTATATTGGAGTGCATAAAGCTCCTGCAGTACCATGATGTCAAACATACAACAATCATGTCCATATTAACTGAAAATGAAGATGGAAGCTACTTCCTAAGCATGACCGGATGAGTCCTACTAAACCAGTAAGTATTGAAAGAATGCACATACTGCATTGTACATAGCATCCTATGTCACCACTCTTTGCTAGCAAAAATAACAAATGCATGTTTGCATATAATTTGAAGGAAAGCCATGAATGCAAGGAAAGATGATTTGGATGATGTATTGAAACATGTATCTTTCTTTAAAGACATGAAGGCAATCAATGATGAGTTTTTCTATGACATACAAGTAGACAGCGGCAATGCGATTAAAAACATTTTTTGGTCCAATGCAAGCTGCCGAGGAGCATATCAAGACTTCGGCGATTGTGTAACATTTGACACAACTTACAAGACCAACATATTTCATATGCCTCTAGGAGTGTTTGTTCAAACAAACCATCATTTGCAGTCAACAATATTTGTTGTTGCCCTGATCAGAGACGAAGATGCAAAGTCATTCAAGTGGTTGTTTGATACATTTGTACGGTGCATGAACAACAAACATCCAACTCGCATTCTAACAGGTAAGTTCAAAAAGAAAACTCTAGAAGTTTCATCATCTTTTCAGTCTCTGGGTCTATATTGGGTACATTTGTTTTAACTGGAAAATAATGGAAACCAAGTAGTTCAACCACTGTTAGCAGAGAAGTCCAACATACAATACAAGAAACAAAATTATATGACACATGTTTAGAAAAATGTAGTTCTGGATGTGAAGTTCAAGTATAGGAATCATAGAAGTTCAAGGAAACTACTGTAATAAAAAAATATGAAACATGTTCAGAAAAATATAGTTATGTTTGTGAAGTTCAAGTACCTATATCACATAAGTTCAACAACACTGCTATAAGAAAAATATCGTGTGACACTACTAGGTACTCCTACTGCCACATGTGAAATTCAAGCACTGGTACCACATAAGTTCAACAACACTGCTATAAGAAAACATTGTGTGACACTACTAGGTAGTCCTACTGCTACATGTGAAGTTCAAGTACTTGTACCTCATAAGTTCACCATCAGTGCAAGAAGCTAGTTTAATTTATTTAATTCATGCAGACTAGTGCCTATCAATGGGGAAAGCTATACCATAATCATTCCCAAATACCGTCCACAAGCTATGTCGTTGGCACATCCTGAAGAAGTTCAAGGAATACCTCGTGTTGCTATACAAAAAGTATAAAACATTCAAAGAGGAGTTCACAGCTATCTTTAACTGGCCGCTAATGCCTAGAGAGTTTGAAACTGCCTGAGCTTGTCAAGGGGACCCAGAACCTACACATGTTTTCTAGGAGGGTAAATGCTTTCATACAAACTCGAATGCAGAAGGAGAACGAGCAAACAATGACTAGCACGGTATTAAGACAAAAAACACCCCCACATTGTGACTTCCTTGAACATGTGCACTTGGTATTTAAAAAATGAAACCCACGACTCTGCTCGACTAATATTTTATTTTTTGACATGTGTAGAGCAATCCTGTAACAAAAAAACTTATGGCTATGAGGAAGACATGGCTATCAAGTACACGAGAGCCGTGTATAGTGAGATGAGAACTAGGATGAGAAAAGTGACACTATTTCATGCAAAGCCAACAGCAGAGCCCACTAAGTACCTTGTGTACTACCACAACAAGGTTGGCCATGATGATTGAGGGAGTCCAGGATTAGGGGGTCTGTCGGTGTACTAGAATAGGGGTACCCTAGTACCCCGAACTTGTGCATGGGCAGTTGCAGTGCCCCGCGGCAAGGGCTTGCCGGGTGACTGCCAAGATCCTCCTTGGCTCTTTTGGAGCCATTCAAGAACAAGGTATTTAAGCTCAAGAGACAAGGCCCCGGCAAGAGGAGCTTGCTTGCCGGGAGGGCCAACCAAGGCATTTCAAAGGACTTGCCGCGACGCGCCATGCGCCCCGGCAAGGCAACAAGGCCCCGGCAAGAGGAGCTTGCCAGGAAGGCCAACCAAGGCATCTCAAGGCTCGGCGAGCGACAAGCTTCCGGGCCCGACGAGACAACGGCCGCGGCAAGGCACTTGCCGCGGCAGGCGGCCACTCTGCGCCTGCGCTCCAGCGCATCCACCAATGTGTCGCCCTGAGGGCTTTTCCAGGCACGCGTGGCGGGAGGCTGTGCAGCCAGGGGTGCGCAGTGGCATGCGACGCTGACAAGATCGCCATCATGGCGAACGGAGGCGTCCCTGACGGTACCTTTCCTGCACTGTTTGGGCGACACAGACGGGCATTTAATGCCCTTGTCCCCTGCCGTCAGGGTTAGGTAGGCTACACTGTGCATACAACTGTACCAACCACCTCGCTTTTTACATTTGTACCCTTCTCTGTGTTGCCACCTATCGGTGACCCCTTTAGCATATAAAAGGAGGCCCATGCGCGACGTATAGGGGGTTGGACTCTTTCGTAAGCCAGAAAACACTTAGCTCTCTCTCTGGAGCAAGAACATAATAGAATCAAACAAGCAGCAGTAGGAGTGTTATCTCTCCAGAGAGCTCCGAAGCTGGGTAAACTGCTCGTGTGTCCCGCCTCGATCTGCTCTTCGTGCGGCCTCCGCCCCCCGCTGAACCGAAAGGGGCTCCGGTCCCATAGGTGTTCGTGGATCAGTTTCCCCCGACATCTTTGGTGCGCCAGGTAGGGGGTGCGTCGAGGTTGTGTGAACCTGATCCGGCGTTCACACGAGCTAGATATTTGTTTTCATCATCATCATGCCACCGAAGAAGAAGGCTTCGGAGGCAGCCGTTCCGTCCGCATCGGTCCCACCGCCACCAGAGCAAGCGGGTGGTGGGGTAGACGTCGGCGGAAGAACGGACGTCGACGAGGAAGTTCACGACGCTGCCAGGTCCAAGGGCAAGGCGGCGCAGACCTCAATGTCTGTGATTGTTCCGCGCCCATCTCAGGAGGCGCAGGACCGACAACGTCATGGTACTCGCAGTACCATACGTTTGTTGGGCCAAGATCAAGCTGGTGGATCTCGGGGCGCTCAAGACCAACATGCACGCCAACGTGCTGGCACGAGCGAGACACGGTCGCCTGGACGGGATAATGCTCCTTCTAACATAGTTAGGAGTCCGAGCACATCCCGCTCCTCGCGCCGTCCGCCACTGCCACCCACCACTCCGGCAGAAGCTCTGGCGCGAGCTCAACTACTCCTGGATTACCCTCCGACGTCGGACAAGATCGATGAATGGAGGGCCACCATTCAGAGTCTCATTGGCTACGCCAACGGCGACACTCCGCGGCAGCCGAGCACGTCGCCGCCATGGCAGGGTCGCCAGCCGCGAGCCGGTGGCGACGAGACTGGTGGAGGTGCAACCACCATGCAATCTCCACCCCAAAGGCCAAGATCGCCGACTCGATGGATCCACCTCGACAGCGACTCCACCGCATCGTCGGATCCGCGAGCTCGTCGCGATCAGCGCCAAGTTCTCCATGATCGACAGCAAGAAGACGCTCGTACTCGCATCGAGCGCCAAAGAGAAGCGCGACGTCAATCCGACAAGCGCGCTGGGCCCTCTGCTGACACGCATGCGCCAGGGGAACCAGGTGACTTGCCGTACGCGGTAGGTTGCCCTGCGTTCACTCGTGAGCTGCGGCGAGTCCAGTGGCCCAGCACGAAAAACTTCAAGCCAGACGTACCGGAGAAGTACGATGGCAAGACGCATCCGTCGGAGTTCCTCAGCATCTGGCGGTGCAGGCTACAGGGGGACGGGACGACAAGATCCTTGCCAACTACTTCCCGCTGGTACTCAAGCCCAACGTCAGATCCTGGCTCATGCACTTGCCGGACAACTCCATATCCTCTTGGGCCGATCTATGCCATCAGTTTGTCGGCGCCTTCACAGGCGGCCACAAGCCTCATGGCCAAAAGAGTGACCTTCATCTGCTCGCCCAGAAGGAAGGAGAACCCCTGCGTAAGTACATTCAGAGATTTAGCAACGTACAACACAACATCCCAAACGTCCACCCTGCCGCGGTGATCAGCGCGTTTCATCAGAACGTGCGGAACCGCAGGATGCGGGAGGAGATGGCGATGTGCAAGATTAGAGACGTCAGTGAGCTATATGCCCTGGCCGACAAGTGCGCACGTGTTGAGGAAGGGAGGAGACTCCCCGGAGAGAATGTAGGAGCAGGAGGATCTGATAGTGAGGATGCCGCCCCGGCAAGGAAAAACCGGCGGCGGAACAACAGAAAGAGAAAAGGCAAAGAGGTGCTAGTTGTTGAGCAGTCCGGCAACGGAGGTGGCGCCAACAAAGCCAAAACTTGTGGCTCCGGCAAGGAGACTGCCGCAGAGGCTGTGGCGGCCGCCGACAAGCAGGACGGCAACAGCAAGCAGTACTGCAAGATCCACCGCACCAAGGGCCACGATCTCCAGAGCTGCAAGAAAGTCGAGCAGCTTGTTGAGCAGCAAAAAGCTGAGTACGAGCGGCGCGACAAGGAGAAGGCCCAGGAAGGTGCTGGAGGATCCGGCAAGAAACGTCCCGGCCGGGGGGGACGCCGCGGCAAGGCCAAGCAGCGGCAAGGAGACAGGCCTCCCCGTGGCCGCGACAAGGATGAAGACGACGACGACGAAGATATGGATGAAGATGAGACCGATGAGCAGGAGTTCCAGAAAGCCACAGAGGTCCTGTGCGTTGACGGTGGTGCTACTCTGCATACTTCACACCGCCAGCTCAAGGAGTGGGTGCGGGAAGTTAATGCAGCAGAACCACCCGTCGAATCACGCAAGCCTCTGAAATTGTCCAGCACGCCTATCATCTTCGATATTGAGGACCACCCTGATCGCATAACTGCGGTCGGGTGCTTGTCGATGTTGGTTTCACCAACTATCCGCAACCTCAAGGTCACCAAGATGTTAGTTGACGGCGGGGCCGGCTTGAACCTCATCTCCTCCGCGGTGCTCCAGAAACTCCAGATCCCTGACAGCGAGCTCGAAGAGACCGGTACATTTCAAGGAATCAACCCGGGAAGGAGCAAGCCGAAGGGAAAGATCACGTTGCCGGTAACATTTGGCAGCGAGCTGAACTTCAGGACTGAGAGGGTCACTTTTGACGTTGCTGACTTTCCATTGCCTTACAATGGAATCCTTGGCCATCCAGCACTCGCCAAGTTCATGCCAGCCTCTCACTATGCTTACAATGTTCTGAAGATGCTAGGCCCGATAAGTGTCATCTCTGTCCCTGGCGAAAAGAAGGATGCTCTTATCTGCGCCGACAAGATCTACCGGGAAGCAGCAGCCGCCGCTGATCGCACGTCACTTGCCGCTGAAACTCCCGGGGGGAAGAAGAAGACCAAGTCCGGCAAGAGCTCTGAGGCCCACTCCGGCAAGCGCGCCTCTTCGCAGTGCTGCGCTACCATCGAGGACGCACCATCGAGCTCCACCGGCAAGTGCAAGAAGGCAATGACAGCTCCACCTGAGACCAAGAAGGTGTCCGCCGAGGAGGATGGCACTGGTGGTACCTTCACCATCAGTGCCACGCTCGACCCTAAATAGGAAAGCGCGCTCGTTGCTTTCCTGCGGGTGAATGTCGACGTGTTTGCATGGCAACCATCTGACATCCCTGGTGTTCCCAAGAGAGTAATTGAGGACCACCTTGCCGTATGTCCTCATGCGCGGCCCATCAAGCAGAAAGTCAGGAAGCAAGCAGTGGAGCGCCAAGAGTTCATTGCAGAAGAGATCAAGAAATCGGAAGCAGCAGGCCTTGTCAGAGGAGTGCTCCATCCCACGTGGTTGGCCAATCCTGTTGTCGTGCGCAAGGCTAACAGGAAATGGAGACTTTGTATTGACTTCATTGATGTTAATAAAGCTTGTCCCAAAGACCCATTTCCTTTGCCGCGCATCGACCAGATTGTTGACTCCACGGCCAGATGTGATCTGCTTTCGTTTCTTGATGCATACTCAGGATACCATCAGATCTTCATGGCAGAAGAAGATGAGGAGAAAACCGCATTCATCACACCATGTGGCACCTACTATTTCGTACGGATGCCTTTCGGATTGAAGAATGCCGGTTCAACATTTGCAAGGGTAGTCCACCACGCTTTTGAGCCACAGATGCACAGAAATGTGGAAGCTTACATGGATGACATAGTGGTCAAGAGCAAGGACAGGGCAACCCTGATTCAAGATTTAGATGAGATATTTGCAAATCTGCGCAAGATCAACCTCAAGCTCAACCCCGAGAAGTGCGTGTTTGGAGTCCCTTCCGGCAAGCTTCTCGGGCTTTTTGTGTCTCAGCGGGGAATTGAAGCCAATCTCGACAAGATCAAGGCCATCGAGCAGATTGAAGCACCAAAGCGCGTCAAGGATGTACGAAGGCTTACCGGTTGCGTGGCTGCTCTCAGCAGGTTCATCTCTAGATCTGCTGAGCGCGCCCTGCCATTTTTCAAAATTTTGAAGAAGGCAGGTCCAATGAAATGGACTCCGGAGGCGGAGGCTGCGCTGCAGGACTTGAAGAGATACCTGTCCTCCACTCCAACACTTGTCGCACCTAAGCCACAAGAGAAGTTGCTGCTGTATATAGCGGCAACCAATCAAGTGGTTAGTGCTACGTTAGTGGCGGAGAGGGAGGCAGGTGATGAGCCAGCAACCATGGCGGGCGCATCCAGCGACAAGCAGGGGGCTTCACCGACAAGCTCTGGTCCAGCAAGCTCTAGTCCGGCAAGCTCTGGTCCCGACGAGGATGGATCTGCGCAGGAGCATGATAAGATGCAGAAGAAGATGGTGCAGCGCCCAGTTTACTTTGTCAGTTCCCTTCTGCAGGGGGCTAGGTCAAGGTACTCTGGTGTGCAGAAATTGCTTTTCGGCCTTCTCATGGCCTCAAGAAAGCTGCGCCATTACTTCCAAGCACATGAGATCATAGTCGTCCCTTTCCACTAAAGAGGATACTGCAAAATCCAGAGGCAACAGGCAGGATTGTCGAGTGGGCACTGGAACTGTCAAGCTTTGGCCTCAAGTTTGAGAGCACTTCAACTATCCAAAGAAGAGCATTGGCAGAATTCATAGCAGAGTGGACGCCGACACCGGATGAAGAAATTCCAGAGACGAGCATCCCCGCCAAGGAGGCAAGCAAAGAGTGGCTGATGTACTTTGACGGTGCCTTCTCGCTGCAAAGCGCCGGTGCAGGTGTGCTCCTTGTTGCACCCACCGGAGAGCACCTCAAGTACGTAGTCCAGATGCACTTTCCCAAGGAGCAAGCAACCAACAATACTGCAGAGTATGAAGGCTTGCTTGCCGGTCTTAGGATCGCAGCAGAACTTGGGATCAAGAAGCTCATTGTCAGGGGTGACTCACAGCTCGTCGTCCGCCAAGTAAACAAGAACTATCAGAGTCCGTTGATGGAAGCCTATGTTGATGAAGTGAGAAAGCTGGAAGAGCACTTTGACGGCCTACAGATGGAGCATGTTCCAAGAGCTCAGAATGACATTGCTGATGGCCTGTCGAAGTGCGCCGCACTAAAGTTACCTATGGAACCAGGGGTCTTTGTGCTCAAGCTGACTCAGCCATCCGTAATGCCATCAACTGGACAGAACAAGAAGAGAAAGTTGGTTTCTGGTGACTACTTTCCGGCAGAGCTTCCCGAAGCCGCCGCCAAGAAGGTCACCAAAGTCAACACCAAGAGTGCTGAGGAGCAGTCTGCTCCGGCGAACCTTAGTGCTTGTTCCGTTGAAGCAGACGCTCCCGACAAGTTTTGCTCCGGCGAGCTCGCCGGGGAACTTCAAGCTCCAGCTGAGCCACAGGTTCTTGCCGTAGAAGCTGATGTTCCCGCAGCAGCAGGAGCGCCTTTAGTCCTTGTTGTCGAGCCACAAGCTCCAGCATGGGCACAACAGATTGTCCGTTTCCTTTAGATAGGAGAACTTCCCGAAGAGCAAGAAGAAGCGGAAAAAGTAGCCTGGCAGTCAAGTATGTACCAGTTTGTCGACAACATACTGTACAGAAGGAGACTCAACGGTGCGAAATTGAAGTGTATTTCCCGGGAAGACGGACAGAAGCTGTTGGCAGAGATACATGGAGGCATATGTGGACACCACATTGGCGCAAGAGCACTTGCCGGCAAAGCTTTTCAGCAAGGATTCTTCTGGCCGACAGCCCTCCAAGATGCAACTGCACAAGTAACCAAGTGTGAAGCGTGCCAGTTCCATTCCAAGCAGATACACCAGCCAGCTCAAGCTCTCCAGATGATCCCTTTATCCTGGCCATTTTTGGTCTGGGGGCTCGATATCCTCGGCCCCTTCCCCCGAGCTGTCGGGGGCTTTGAGTACTTGTACGTTGCGATCGACAAGTTCACAAAGTGGCCGGAAGTGGAACCAGTGAGGAAGGTGACAGCACAGTCAGCAGTCAAGTTCTTCAAGTCGATTGTTTGCCATTTCGGGATCCCTAACAGGATCATCACCGACAACGGCACACAATTCACTAGCCGCACCTTCATGCAGTACGTCCAAAATCTTGGCGCCAAGATCTGCTTCGCTTCTGTTGCTCATCCGAGGAGCAACGGTCAAGCGGAGAGGGCAAATGCTGAAGTGCTGCGCGGGCTCAAGACCAGGACTTTCGACAGGCTGCACAAGTGCGGACGAAACTGGATCGAGGAGCTGCCGGTGGTTCTTTGGTCGATCAGAACGACGCCAAATCGAGCCAGAGAAGAGGCAGGTCTATGGAGCAGAGGCAGTTCTCCCCACGGAACTCGTATATGGGTCGCCTCGAGTGCTCGCTTATGATGAGCTTGAGCAAGAGCAGCTGCGACAAGATGACGCGCTGCTCCTTGAGGAAGATCGTCTACAGGCTGTTGTACGAGCTGCTCGATACCAGCAAGCTTTGCGCCGCTACCATAGCCGCAAAGTCAATGCCAGAAGCTTCGAGGAAGGCGACCTTGTTCTTCGGCGCGTTCAGTCCGCCAAGAATTCCAACAAGTTGACGCCGAAGTGGGAAGGCCCTTATCGGGTGAAACGAGTCACTAGGCCCGGCGCTGTCCGCCTTGAGACCGAAGATGGCACTCCGGTGAGCAACTCCTGGAACATTGAGCATCTTCGTAAGTTTTACCCATAGGGCGCGGTTGCCGGAACCTGTTCCGGCAACCACCTTTTGTACAAGTCTTGCCGCTGTTGCATGTAATCCTTTGTACAAAGCTGGGCGCAGATCCCATGCATAAGTAAAGCTCATGTGCTCCGCACATCTTGTCAATTTCACGCATTATCTTTTTATTGCATGTGTTATCTGACACTTTGTGCAGCACCAACTCCCGGTAAGCAATAACTAGCCGTGAGGCTCCATATTGTTATTTTCTCTTCTTCCTTTTTCTCAAAGGAAGGAAGATTCCCAAGGAAGATTCCCTCACGCACAAGTTTGCCGGGGGGGAAGGAGAAGATAATGATGTGGAACAGGCGTCGTTCAAGGAAGTTTCGCCTTAACGGAAGCCTTGCCGGGAAGCAAACAACAGAAAAGCTAAGTTGCCATAGTTTGAGCAATTAGTTTTAATTTTTAAGTTATCTTCCTCGAACGACCAGGCTTTGTATGGAAAACTTGTGCGCGGAGGAACCAGCTCGTAGCTAGTTGCGCCCTTACTTTGTTTCGAGTCCGCTCAACAACTTAAGTGTGCTGCAACTAGTCGCGACAAGGTTTCTTGTCGGAGGCAGCACCGCCAGCAGGCTGCTGATGTTCCGCACTCAGCGCTCGCGGCTCGGGTGCCTGCGCCGACAAGTTCCCTAAAAAGCATAGGGTAAAAACATACAAAGCAAGGAATCTAGTAAAGGAAATAACATAGCGATTAATATCAGAAATAAAGTTATATTACAAGATAACTTGTCGCAGCTCTAACAGACTGTTTTTCATAACATGATTAGCAGCAACAAAGAACAAGATAGAACAGGCGGCCTAGTCTACGCGGTCGCCTTCAACCCTCTTGATCCCGCTCACCTTGTCCATGATGGGTGCGACAAGGGCCTTGAGCGCTTCCACGTTGGCATCCGGCGGCAAGGACTTGAGGACGTTGGTGAAGTTGAGGCCTGGGTTGCGGAAGGCCACCTTCATCAGCACCTTCTGAAGAGCGCCGGCACAAATCCTGCGTGACTCGTCGGCCAGCTGCTTTGGGATCTTCTCCTGAAGCCGCTGGAGTGCCATCGCCACGCCCTTGAAGAATAGGCTGAGCTTGGCGCTGGGTTGGAGATGCTCATCGGAAGAGTACCCGAGGTCTTCCATCCCCAGCTGCGCCAGCTCCCCGTCGATGACTGCAGCGATGTTCACCAGACCCTCGGTCCAGTGCTCCACAGTCTCCTTGAATGCATTCTGGGTGACAGCGATGCTCGCCAGCAGCGCCTCGTCAGCCTTGACCTTCTCCGACAAAGTCTTCTCCCGCTCCTTGGCGCTGTCCAGCGTCTGAGCTAGCGTGGTCAACTTCAGCTCGAGATCCGCGTTGGGGTCCTTGGCGGCGCTGAGCTCCCTGCTCCTCTCAGCGAGAAGACCCTGCAGCTCACCATGAGCAGCAGTATCCTTCTCGCGCTCGCGCTGGAGCGCGGCAAGCTCCTCGACGCTCTTCTGGATGTTCGCCTCCAGCTGCGCCACCCTCGCCTCCAACTCTTTCTTGGCAGCCTCAGCAGATGCAGCATCCCTTGCTTCTTTGAGAGTCCCGCCAAGTGTTTCCTCGCGCGCGACGAGCTCCTCCTCATAGCTGTCAAGATAGGCCTTCCGCTGCACCAACTCGCCTTCTCGCGCAGACTGCTTCTCGGCAGAGAGCCTTTGTTCCTCCTCAGCTTCGGCCTTCTCAAGAAGGAAGGCCGTACGCTCCTCTGCAAGTCTCTCCCGCTCCTGTGCCAGGGACCGGAGAGCTTCCTGGTTGATGCTCCGGAGCTCCTCTGTGCGCTTCTCCATATCCACCCCCGCCTTCGCGACAAGCGCTTCCCGGGAAGCCAGCTTGGCTTGTCGGGCGCGTTAGAGTGACAGCAGCTTCCGCAGGAGCTGCTCCTCCTCAGGCTCGCCACTGCTGCTTGGCGCGTCAACCAACGACAGCCCAGCAGAGGCGAGCAGCTCCTCATCGAAAGTCTCTCCTTCGACCGGCGCCCTGGAGCTCGACGCCCAGGGGAGCTTGATGAATATGCCATCGCCAGCCTTCAAGTAGGCGCCGGGCTGAGGCTGTTCGGAGCCTGGCTCCGCAGCAGCGGCAAAGGGATCGGTGGTCGGTGCAGCGCCTGGCGCTCTTGCAGCCTCAGGGCCGTCAGTGCGATCACCCGACCCCTCGCCAGCTTCTGCACCGGCATCCTTGGCGGCCTCCTCGCCGGTGGGCTCGTCAGCACCGGCCCCTTCTTCGCTGGCGGCGGCGTCGTCGTTGCTGCCACGCGCGCCTTCCTCGCCGGCGCCCTCGGTCTCCATTGGCTCCGCAGCAGATGGATCTGAAGAACGAAGAAGGGAGAAGAATCAAGCAAATGTGCAAGAAGAAAATCAGAAGAAGAAAAACCCAAGGGAAGCTTTTAAACAAGTGGATTACCTGTACCAAGATCTGCAGTTGCGGTCTCAGCCGCCGCGGGGTCGTTCGTACTGTCCCTTGCCGGAGAACTGCCCCTTGCCAGAGAGTTCTCCCTTGCCGGAGAGCGCTCCCTTGCCGGGGGATCCTCCCTTGGCGGTGTAGTTGAAGCAGATGGCGCTTCGGGAGCGGCTTCCGGGCCCTCCTGGTGAGGCTGTTCTGCTCCTGCACAAATCAACAAACAAGATATCAGCAAAGGAAAAAGTGTTGGAAATATGCCCTAGAGGCAATAATAAAAGCATTATTATTATATTTCCTTGTTCATGATAATTGTCTTTATTCATGCTATAATTGTGTTATCTGGAAATCGTAATACATGTGTGAATAATAGACACCAACATGTCCCTAGTGAGCCTCTAGTAGACTAGCTCGTTGATCAACAGATAGTCATGGTTTCCTGACTATGGACACTGGATGTCATTGATAACGAGATCACATCATTAGGAGAATGATGTGATGGACGAGACCCAATCCTAAACATAGCACAAGATCGTATAGTTCGTTTGCTAGAGTTTTGCAATGTCAAAGTATCTTTTCCTTAGACCATGAGATCGTGTAACTCCCGGATACCGTAGGAGTGCTTTGGGTATGCCAAACGTCACAACGTAACTGGGTGACTATAAAGGTAGACTACGGGTATCTCCGAAAGTGTCTGTTGGGTGACATGGATCAAGACTGGGATTTGTCACTCCGTATGACGGAGAGGTATCACTGGGCCCACTCGGTAATGCATCATCATAATGAGCTCAGAGTGACCAAGTGTCTGGTCACGGGATCATGCATTACGGTACGAGTAAAGTGACTTGCCGGTAACGAGATTGAATGAGGTATTGGGATACCGACGATCGAATCTGGGGCAAGTAACATATCGATAGACAAAGGGAATAGCGTACGGGGTTGATAGAATCCTCGACATCATGGTTCATCCGATGAGATCATCGTGGAGCATGTGGGAGCCAACATGGGTATCCAGATCCCGCTGTTGGTTATTGACCGGAGAGTCGTCTCGGTCATGTCTGCTTGTCTCCCGAACCCGTAGGGTCTACACACTTAAGGTTCGGTTACGCTAGGGTTGTAGGGATATGTATATGCAGTAACCCGAATGTTGTTCGGAGTCCCGTATGAGATCCCGGACGTCACGAGGAGTTCCGGAATGGTCCGGAGGTAAAGATTTATATATGGGAAGTCCTGTTTCGGGCATCGGGACAAGTTTCGGGGTTATCGGTATTGTACCGGGACCACCGGAGGGGTCCCGGGGGCCCACCGGGTGGGGCCACCCATCCCCGGGGGCCACATGGGCTGTAGGGGGTGCGCCTTGGCCTGCTTGGGCCAAGGGCACCAGCCCCACAAGGCCCATGCGCCTAGGGTTTCCAAGGGGGAGGAGTCCTACTAGTGGAAGGCACCTCCTAGGTGCCTTGGGGGGGAGGGAAACCCCCCTAGGCCGCCGCACCCCCTAGGAGATTGGATCTCCTAGGGCCGGCCACCCCCCCTTGGCACCCCTATATATAGTGGGGGAGAGGAGGGACCTCATACCTTGAGTCCTTGGCCTTTGGTTGCCTCCTTCTCCCTCCCCAACACCTCCTCAACCTCCATAGTGCTTAGCGAAGCTCTGCCGGAGTACTGCAGCTCCATCAACACCACGCCGTCGTGCTGCTGCTGGTGCCATCTCCCTCAACCTCTCCTCCCTCCCTTGCTGGATCAAGAAGGAGGAGACGTGGATGTTCCGTACGTGTGTTGAACGCGGAGGTGCCGTCCGTTCGGTGCTAGGATCTCCGGTGATTCGAATCACGTCGTGTTCGACTACATGATCCCCGTTCTTTGAACGCTTCCGCTCGCGATCTACAAGGTACGTAGATGCATCCAATGACTCGTTGCTAGATGAACTCCTAGATGATCTTGGTGAAACGAGTAGGAAAATTTTTGTTTTCTGCAACGTTCCCCAACAGTGGCATCATGAGCTAGGTCTATGCGTAGTTCTTCTTGCGCGAGTAGAACACAATTTGTTGTGGGCGTAGATTTGTCAACTTTCTTGCCGTTACTAGTCCTTTCTTGCTTCAGCGGTATTGTGGGATGAAGCGGCCCGGACCAACCTTACACGTACGCTTACGTGAGACCGGTTCCACCGACTAACATGCACTAGTTGCATAAGGTGGCTGGCGGGTGTCTGTCTCTCCTACTTTAGTTGGAGCGGAATCGATGAACAGGGTCCTTATGAAGGGTAAATAGAAGTTGACAAATCACGTTGTGGCTTTAACGTAGGTAAGAAAACGTTCTTGCTAGAACCCTAATTCAGCCACGTAAAAACTTGCAAAAACAATTAGAGGACGTCTAACTTGTTTTTGCAGCAAGTGGTTTGTGATATGATATGGCCAAAGTTGTGATGAATGATGAATGATCTATATGTGATGTATGAGATGTTCATGCTATTGTAATAGGATTCACGACTTGCATGTCGATGAGTATGACAACCGGCAGGAGCCATAGGAGTTGTCTTTATTCTTTTAATGACCTGCGTGTCATCGAGAAACGCCATGTAAATTACTTTACTTTATTGCTAAACGCGTTAGCCATAGTAGTAGAAGTAATAGTTGGCGAGCAACTTCATGGAGACACGATGATGGAGATCATGATGATGGAGATCATGGTGTCAAGCCGGTGACAAGATGATCACGGAGCCCCAAGATGGAGATCAAAGGAGCTATGTGAAAATGGCCATATCATGTCACGTTTATTATTTGATTGCATGTGATGTTTATCATGTTTTGCATCTTGTTTACTTAGAACGACGGTAGTAAATAAGATGATCCCTCACAATAAAATTCAAGAAGTGTTTCCCCTAACTGTGCACCGTTGCGATAGTTCGCTGTTTCAAAACACCACGTGATGATCGGGTGTTTTATTCAGACGTTCACATACAACGGGTGTAAGACAGATTTACACATGCAAACACTTAGGTTGACTTGACGAGCCTAGCATGTACAGACATGGCCTCGGAACACAGAAGACCGAAAGGTCGAGCATGAGTCGTATAGAAGATACGATCAACATGAAGATGTTCACCGATGTTGACTAGTCCATCTCACGTGATGATCGGACACGGTCTAGTTTAACTCGGATCATGTAATACTTAGATGACTAGAGGGATGTCTAATCTAAGTGGGAGTTCACTAATAATTTGATTAGTTGAACTTAATTATCATGAACTTAGTCTAAAATCTTTACAATATGTCTTGTAGATCAAATGGCCAACGTAGTCCTCAACTTCAACGCGTTCCTAGAGAAAACTAAGCTGAAAGACGATGGCAGCAACTATACGGACTGGGTCCGGAACCTGAGGATCATCCTCATAGCTGCCAAGAAAGATTATGTCCTACAAGCACCGCTTGGTGACGCACCCGTTCTCCCTGCAGAACAAGACGTTATGAACGCTTGGCAGGCACTTTTCGATGACTACTCCCTCGTTCAGTGCGGCATGCTTTACAGCCTAGAGCCGGGGCTCCAAAAGCGTTTTGAGAGACATGGAGCATATGAGATGTTCGAAGAGCTGAAAATGGTTTTCCAAGCTCATGCCCGGGTCGAGAGATATGAAGTCTCCGACAAATTCTTCAGCTGTAAGATGGAGGAAAACAGTTCTGTCAGTGAGCACATACTCACTATGTCTGGGTTGCATAACCGCTTGACTCAGCTGGGAGTTAATCTCCCGGATGATGCGGTCATTGACAGAATCCTCCAGTCGCTTCCACCAAGCTACAAGAGCTTTGTGATGAACTTCAATATGCAGGGGATGGAAAAGACCATTCCCGAAGTATTTGCTATGCTGAAATCAGCGGAGGTAGAAGTCAGGAAGGAACATCAAGTGTTGATGATCAATAAAACCACTAAGTTCAAGAAAGGCAAGGGTAAAAAGAGCTTCAAGAAGGACGGCAAGGAGGTTGCCGCGCCCGGCAAGCAAGCTTCCGGGAAGAAGCCAAAGAATGGACCCAAGCCCGAGACTGAGTGCTTTTATTGCAAGGGAAGCGGTCACTGGAAGCGGAACTGCCCTAAGTACTTAGCGGATAAGAAGGCCGGCAAAACCAAAGGTATATGTGATATACATGTAATTGATGTGTACCTTACTAGTGCCCGTAGTGGCTCCTGGGTATTTGATACCGGTGCAGTTGCTCACATTTGTAACTCAAAGCAGGGGCTGCGGAATAAGCGGAAACTGGCAAAGGACGAGGTGACGATGCGCGTCGGGAATGGTTCCAAGGTCAATGTGATCGCCGTCGGCACGCTACCTCTGCATCTCCCTTCGGGATTAGTTTTAAACCTTAATAATTGTTATTTAGTGCCAGCTTTGAGCATGAACATTGTATCGGGATCTCGTTTAATTCGAGATGGCTACTCTTTTAAATCTGAGAATAATGGTTGTTCCATTTTTTATGAGAGATATGTTTTATGGTCATGCTCCTATGGTGAATGGTTTATTCTTTATGAATCTCGAACGTGATGCTACACATGTTCATAATGTGAGTACCAAAAGAAGTAAAGTTGATAATGATAGTCCCACATACTTGTGGCACTGCCGCCTTGGTCACATAGGTGTCAAACGCATGAAGAAGCTCCATGCTGATGGACTTTTAGAGTCTCTTGATTATGAATCATTTGACACGTGCGAACCATGCCTTATGGGTAAAATGACCAAGACTCCGTTCTCAGGAACAATGGAGCGAGCAACCGACTTATTGGAAATCATACATACCGATGTGTGCGGTCCAATGAGTGTTGAGGCTCGCGGTGGCTATCGTTATGTTCTCACCCTCACTGATGATTTAAGTAGGTATGGGTATATCTACTTAATGAAACACAAGTCTGAAACCTTTGAAAAGTTCAAGGAATTTAAGAATGAGGTTGAAAATCAACGTGACAGGAAAATCAAGTTTCTACGATCAGATCGTGGAGGAGAATACTTGAGTCACGAGTTTGGGGCACACTTAAGAAAATGTGGAATAGTTTCACAACTCACGCCGCCTGGAACACCTCAGCGTAATGGTGTGTCCGAACGTCGTAATCGCACTCTGTTGGATATGGTGCGATCTATGATGTCTCTTACCGATTTACCGCTTTCTTTTTGGGGCTATGCTTTAGAGACTGCCGCATTCACTTTAAATAGGGCTCCGTCGAAATCCGTTAAGACGACACCGTATGAATTATGGTTTGGGAAGAAACCTAAGCTGTCGTTTCTAAAAGTTTGGGGATGCGATGCTTATGTCAAGAAACTTCAACCTGAAAAGCTCGAACCCAAATCGGAAAAATGCGTCTTCATAGGGTACCCAAAAGAAACTATTGGGTACACCTTCTACCTTAGATCCGAAGGCAAGATCTTTGTTGCCAAGAATGGGTCCTTTCTGGAGAAAGAGTTTCTCTCGAAAGAAGTAAGTGGGAGGAAAGTAGAGCTTGATGAAGTATTGCCTCTTGAACCGGAAAATGGCGCAACTCAAGAAAATGTTCCTGAGGTGCCAGCACCGACTAGAGAGGAAGTTAATGATAATGATCAAGATACTTCTGATCAAGCTCCTACTGAAATTCGAAGGTCCACAAGGACACGTTCCGCACCAGAGTGGTACGGCAACCCTGTTTTGGAAATCATGTTGTTAGACAACGGTGAACCTTCGAACTATGAAGAAGCGATGGCGGGCCCGGATTCCGACAAATGGCTAGAAGCCATGAAATCCGAGATAGGATCCATGTATGAAAACGAAGTATGGACTTTGACTGACTTGCCCGTTGAACGGCGAGCCATAGAAAATAAATGGATCTTTAAAAAGAAGACAGACGCGGATGGTAATGTGACCATCTATAAAGCTCGGCTTGTCGCTAAGGGTTATCGACAAGTTCAAGGGGTTGACTACGATGAGACTTTCTCACCGGTAGCGAAGCTGAAGTCCGTCCGAATCATGTTAGCAATTGCCGCATTCTATGATTACGAAATATGGCAAATGGACGTCAAAACGGCATTCCTTAATGGTTTCCTTAAGGAAGAATTGTATATGATGCAGCCGGAAGGTTTTGTCGATCCTAAGAATGCTGACAAAGTGTGCAAGCTCCAACGCTCGATTTATGGGCTGGTGCAAGCATCTCGGAGTTGGAACATTCGCTTTGATGAGATGATCAAAGCGTTTGAGTTTACACAGACTTATGGAGAAGCCTGCGTTTACAAGAAAGTGAGTGGGAGCTCTGTAGCATTTCTCATATTATATGTAGATGACATACTTTTGATGGGAAATGATATAGAACTCTTGGACAGCATCAAGGCCTACTTGAACAAAAGTTTTTCAATGAAGGACCTTGGAGAAGCTGCTTATATATTAGGCATCAAAATCTATAGAGATAGATCAAGACGCCTCATAGGTCTTTCACAAAGCACATACCTTGATAAGATATTGAAGAAGTTCAATATGGATCAATCCAAGAAAGGGTTCTTGCCTGTGTTACAAGGTATGAAATTGAGCTCAGCTCAATGTCCGACCACGGCAGAAGATATAGAAGAGATGAGCGTCATCCCCTATGCCTCAGCCATAGGTTCTATTATGTATGCCATGCTGTGTACCAGACCTGATGTTAACCTTGCCGTCAGTTTGGTAGGAAGGTACCAAAGTAATCCCGGCAAGGAACACTGGACAGCGGTCAAGAATATCCTGAAGTACCTGAAAAGGACTAAGGAAATGTTTCTCGTTTATGGAGGTGACGAAGAGCTCGTCGTAAAGGGTTACGTCGACGCTAGCTTCGACACAGATCTGGATGACTCTAAGTCACAAACCGGATACGTGTATATTTTGAATGGTGGGGCAGTGAGCTGGTGCAGTTGCAAGCAAAGCGTCGTGGCGGGATCTACATGTGAAGCGGAGTACATGGCAGCCTCAGAGGCAGCACATGAAGCAATATGGGTGAAGGAGTTCATCACCGACCTAGGAGTCATACCCAATGCGTCGGGGCCGATCAAGCTCTTCTGTGACAACACTGGAGCTATTGCACTTGCCAAGGAGCCCAGGTTTCACAAGAAGACAAGGCACATCAAGCGTCGCTTCAACTCCATTCGTGAAAATGTTCAAGATGGAGACATAGAGATTTGTAAAGTACATACGGACCTGAATGTAGCAGATCCGTTGACTAAACCTCTCCCTAGAGCAAAACATGATCAACACCAGAATTCCATGGGTGTTCGATTCATCACAATGTAACTAGATTATTGACTCTAGTGCAAGTGGGAGACTGTTGGAAATATGCCCTAGAGGCAATAATAAAAGCATTATTATTATATTTCCTTGTTCATGATAATTGTCTTTATTCATGCTATAATTGTGTTATCTGGAAATCGTAATACATGTGTGAATAATAGACATCAACATGTCCCTAGTAAGCCTCTAGTAGACTAGCTCGTTGATCAACAGATAGTCATGGTTTCCTGACTATGGATACTGGATGTCATTGATAACGAGATCACATCATTAGGAGAATGATGTGATGGACGAGACCCAATCCTAAACATAGCACAAGATCGTATAGTTCGTTTGCTAGAGTTTTGCAATGTCAAAGTATCTTTTCCTTAGACCATGAGATCGTGTAACTCCCGGATACCGTAGGAGTGCTTTGGGTATGCCAAACGTCACAACGTAACTGGGTGACTATAAAGGTAGACTACGGGTATCTCCGAAAGTGTCTGTTGGGTGACATGGATCAAGACTGGGATTTGTCACTCCGTATGACGGAGAGGTATCACTGGGCCCACTCGGTAATGCATCATCATAATGAGCTCAGAGTGACCAAGTGTCTGGTCACGGGATCATGCATTACGGTACGAGTAAAGTGACTTGCCGGTAACGAGATTGAACGAGGTATTGGGATACCGACGATCGAATCGCGGGCAAGTAACATATCGATAGACAAAGGGAATAGCATACGGGGTTGATAGAATCCTCAACATCGTGGTTCATCCGATGAGATCATCGTGGAGCATGTGGGAGCCAACATGGGTATCCAGATCCCGCTGTTGGTTATTGACCGGAGAGTCGTCTCGGTCATGTCTGCTTGTCTCCCGAACCCGTAGGGTCTACACACTTAAGGTTCGGTTACGCTAGGGTTGTAGGGATATGTATATGTAGTGACCCGAATGTTGTTCGGAGTCCCGGATGAGATCCCGGACGTCACGAGGAGTTCCGGAATGGTCCGGAGGTAAAGATTTATATATGGGAAGTCCTGTTTCGGGCATCGGGACAAGTTTCGGGGTTATCGGTATTGTACCGGGACCACCGGAGGGGTCCCGGGGGCCCACCGGGTGGGGCCACCCATCCCCGGGGGCCACATGGGCTGTGGGGGGTGCGCCTTGGCCTGCTTGGGCCAAGGGCACCAGCCCCACAAGGCCCATGCGCCTAGGGTTTCCAAAGGGGAGGAGTCCTACTAGTGGAAGGCACCTCCTAGGTGCCTTGGGGGGGAGGGAAACCCCCCTAGGCCGCCGCACCCCTAGGAGATTGGATCTCCTAGGGCCGGCCACCCCCCCTTGGCACCCCTATATATAGTGGGGGGAGAGGAGGGACTTCATACCTTGAGTCCTTGGCCTTTGGTTGCCTCCTTCTCCCTCCCCAACACCTCCTCAACCTCCATAGTGCTTAGCGAAGCTCTGCTGGAGTACTGCAGCTCCATCAACACCACGCCGTCGTGCTGCTGCTGGTGCCATCTCCCTCAACCTCTCCTCCCTCCCTTGCTGGATCAAGAAGGAGGAGACGTGGCTGTTCCGTACGTGTGTTGAACGCGGAGGTGCCGTCCGTTCGGTGCTAGGATCTCCGGTGATTCGAATCACGTCGTGTTCGACTACATCATCCCCGTTCTTTGAACGCTTCCGCTCGCGATCTACAAGGTACGTAGATGCATCCAACGACTCGTTGCTAGATGAACTCTTAGATGATCTTGGTGAAACGAGTAGGAAAATTTTTGTTTTCTGCAACGTTCCCCAACAAAAAGCACTCACGCACGCCCGACAGCAGAAAGTAAACTACAAACTTACGCTGGGGGCTGCGCTAGGGGCTGCTTTGTGGAGTAGCCACAGGGTCCGTCAAGATGGTCTCAGATTCACCCCCTGCTGACACGGTGAGATCATCCTCGATGACAATCACCGGGGCTTTGGCTCTCTTCGCCGCTCTTTGAGCCAACGTCCTGAAAGGGAGGGGGTTCAGATCGAAGCAAGTCAGGAACAAGATTGAAGAACAACAAGAATTGGAGGATTACAAGGACAGCAAAGAAACTTACTCTTCTTCCTCCTCGTCGGATCTGAGCGCGGAGAGATCGAAGTCCGCCTCCCCTCCGGCGCGGCGAGGCGGAGGAGTAGGGTCCCTCGCACGCTTGGCGGGAGCAGTGGCGGTGGACCAGGAAGATCCCGCTCCAGTTACCGCAGCGGCATGGGGCGCTCCCGCGGCAATGGTACTTGTCGCGGTAGAGCGTGTCGCGCGGCTCGGCGGCTGTTGACCCGTCTGCCGCCCCGCCACGTCCGCGGCCCTGCGAAGACGCCTTCTTGGCGGGGCCGGGGGCTCCGCCTGCGACAAGCTTTCTGAAGGCTCGGGCTCCTCCTCGCCGGGCTCGCTCGGCTCATCCTCAGGCGCGGCAGGCTCTTCCTCGCCGGCGAACTCCTTGCGCTCAGCAAGGTTTACCACCTCCGCCGCCTCGGCCTCCTCCAGGGTGCACCCAAATCCGCCCGCGGCAGCCGCTGCCGCAGCCTCTTCCGCCCTAGTGGCGATGCACCGCAGCTCCTTGTCGGTGGTGTCGGGGGTGAGGCTCTTCTGCTCGTCGGCACGGACGGGCACTTCCACCAAGTCGTCGAAGAACGCTTGCACAACATCATCCGCAGGTTCTTGCCAAGTTGGGGCGATTCCGTGTGAATCGCACAACGGCATCATCGCGCGGATCCGGTCAAGCGACGAGTTGTTGCACAATGGAACGACGCCCCTCGGCAACATAAATGGGTGCTGGGGGTCGCGTTTGAACAACTCCGTGAGCATTGCGTCCAGCTCCAGGACGGTGAAATTGAAGTTAAGGCCCGGCCGTAGCCTCATGATGTCCGCCGAGTTCTTGAACTCCCAGGCGGGCCTCCCCCTCTCCTATAGGGGGGCGATGCGGCGGCGAAGGAAATCTGCTCCGACAGCGCCTACAGTAAGCCCGGCAAGCCTGAGGCGAAGGATCCTGGTGGTGGCGATCTTCAGCCTCTCATCTTCCGGGAACAAATTGCTCCAATCGTTGCCGCGCACTATTGGGGCTTGGCGCACGGCAGTGAACGGCTGCGGGTTCTCCTCGACGATCCAACACCACTCCGCTCTCCACTCCTCCCACTTGCTGCGAAGTTCCCCCTCCAGATACGCTTCCTTCTTGCCGGCTCTCGAGATCCAGGTGATCCCTCCGGCAAGCGGCTCTCCTCTCTCGACCTGGGGCATGAAGAAGTGGCGGAAAAGGGCTACATTGGGATGGACTCCGACAAAGTTTTCGCACAAATATGCAAAAACTGCCATGGTAAGAACAGCGTTGGGGGTGAAGTCAAGGAGGCGGAGGCCGTACGTGTTCATTATGTCGCAGAAGAACTCCGAGAAGGGCGGCAGAGCCTGCAATGGAAGAATAGCGCGAAGAACGGGTACCCGTTTGGAGCCGATTCCGAAGCGGCGGCCGGGAGTACCCTCGTGCGCGGATGCGCTCGCGTCTCCGTCGCCCAGAAGAGGTAGAAGTACTCCCTCAGCTCCTTCGGGCCGAGCTGAGGGGAGAAGATCGCCCGCTCCTTCCGCAGCGCCGCGAGCCGCTGCACCTCGGCTGACTTCACGCCCTTCCCCTTGTCAGCCTTCGGAGCCATGGCGGAGGTGGTGAGGGAGGCCGGCGGCGTCGGTGATGCTGGTGGCAATGGGGGGCGGAGCGCTGCTCTCTCTCGGCTTGGAGAAGAAGGGGGGAGCGGCGGAGATTTGTGAAGATGGAGTAGTAGCAACCAGCGAGGGGGAACGAACTGCCCTGTTTCCCCTGCTTATAAAGAGGGACGGGGCGGACGTTTTGCCCTTCCGAATAAAGAATCCACCCACGATCTCTCCCACGACGCCGCATTCGACGCGTGCCGTTAGGGAGGGCGCGGTGGGTGCGGAGTGAGTAACGGCAAAATCCAGGACGCGTGTGCCCATGCCCTGTTTTGGGCCTGGCCCAACAGCGCTCGGCACCGTGTATGGCCCAGGCCCGGGGGCTCCTGTCGGTGTACTAGAATAGGGGTACCCTAGTACCCCGAACTTGTGCACGGGCATTTGCAGCGCCCCGCAGCAAGGGCTTGCCGTGTGACTGCCAAGATCCTCCTTGGCTCTTTTGGAGCCATTCAAGAACAAGGTATTTAAGCTCAAGAGACAAGGCCCCGGCAAGAGGAGCTTGCTTGTCGGGAGGGCCAACCAAGGCATTTCAAAGGACTTGCCGCGACGCGCCACGCGCCCCGGCAAGGCAACAAGGCCCCGGCAAGAGGAGCTTGCCGGGAAGGCCAACCAAGGCATCTCAAGGCTCGGCGAGCGACAAGCTTCCGGGCCCGACAAGACAACGGCTGTGGCAAGGCGCTTGCCGCGGCAGGCGGCCACTCTGCGCCCGCGCTCCAGCACATCCACCAACGTGTCACCCTGAGGGCTTTTCCAGGCACGCGTGGAGGGAGGCTGTGCAGCCAGGGGTGCGCAGTGGCATGCGACGCTGACAAGATCGCCATCGTGGCGAACGGAGGCGTCCCTGACGGTACCTTTCCTGCACTGTTTGGGCGACACAGACAGGCATTTAATGCCCTTGTCCCCTGCCATCAGGGTTAGGTAGGCTACACTGTGCATACAACTATACCAACCACCTCGCTTTTTACATTTGTACCCTTCTCTGTGTTGCCACCTGTCGGTGACCCCTTTAGCGTATAAAAGGAGGCCCATGCGCGACGTATAGGGGGTTCGACTCTTTCGTAAGCCAGAAAACACTTAGCTCTCTCTCTCTGGAGCAAGAACATAATAGAATCAGACAAGCAGCAGTAGGAGTGTTATCTCTTCGGAGAGCTCCGAAGCTGGGTAAACTGCTCGTGTGTACCGCCTCGATCTGCTCTTCGTGCGGCCTCCGCCCCCCGCCGAACCGAAAGGGGCTCCGGTCCCATAGGTGTTCGTGGATCAGTTTCCCCCGACAGGGTCCTCGGACAGCCGGACTATATACTTTGGCGGGACTGTTGGACTATGAAGACACAAGATTGAAGACTTCATCCCGTGTCTGGGTGGGACTCTCCTTTGCGTGGAAGGCAAGCTTGGCAATTCGGATACATAGATCTCCTTCTCTATAACTGACTCTGTGTAACCCTAGCCCCCTTTGGTGTCTATATAAACTGGAGGGTTTAGTCCGTAGGACAAGAACAATCATAATCATAGGCTAGCTTCTAGGGTTTAGCCTCTACGATCTCGTGGTAGATCAACTCTTGTAATACTCATATCATCAAGATCAATCAAGCAGGAAGTAGGGTATTACCTCCATCGAGAGGGCCTGAACCTGGGTAAACATCGTGTCTCGTGCCTCCTATTACCATCAGCCTTAGACGCACAGTTCGGGACCCCCTACCCGAGATCCGCCAGTTTTGACACCAACATTGGTGCTTTCATTGAGAGTTCCACTGTGTCATCATGATAAGGCTCGATGGCTCCTTCAATCATCTTTAATGATGCGGTCCAGGGTGAGGTTTTCCTCCATGGACAGATCTTTGTATTCGACGGCGCCGTACTGCGGGCCAACTCGCTTGGCCATCTGGAGCAGATAGATAGCTACGCCCCTGGCCATCAGGTCAGGTTTGGAAGCTTGAACTATACTGCCGACATCCGCGGAGACTTGATCTTCAATGGATTCGAGCCCGTGACAGGTACGCAGAATAGTCACGACGAGCAGGACTTAGATCTGCCATCAGACAGTGTTCGGGAGATCACACCTACGGGTGCCCCGGCTCTTAATTCGGAGCAGATCGTGCCATCCAAGGATGGGTGGATAGACCCCGCCACGGAGGCCGCACACTCATCGGTGCTAGAGCCGAACACAGTCTTCACCTCCAAAGAGGTCTGTGTCGTTGGACCCTCGGACTTGTATCTGGCCATAGGTTCCGAACCGTGTGCGTCCGTGCCTATCGAATCTGATTGGGCACCGATCATGGAGTTTACCTCCACGGATATATTTCAGCACTCGCCCTTGGGCGACGTGCTAAATTCATTAAGGTCTCTCTCTCTGTCAGGGGACTCTTGGCCGAACTATGTCTGGCTCGAGTGGGAAGCGGACGACGAAGAAATTCGTCCCCCACCCACCACCCATTTAATAGCCATTGTCGATGATTTAATCGATGTGCTTTACTTCAACTCCGAAGACATCGACGGTATGGACGATGATGCAGGAGAAGAATAGGAACCACTGCCCACAGGGCGCTGGATAGCCACCTCATCATATGATATATATATGGTGGACACGCCCAAAGAAGGCGATGGCGATGAGGCAATGGAGGATATTCCCCCTAAGCAGCAATCTAAGAACCGGCGTCATAGGTGCCGCTCTAAGCCCCGCCAGAACAAAAATAGTGATACCGGCACAAGAGATGATAACAATCCGGATGGTGCCGAAGACAAAAACATCCCCGCCCAGCCAGGCTTCGAGCAGGCCGAGCGGGACGACAGGCAAGCCAGCCCTAAGGAACAGGCAACAAATGGAGAATTAGAGGATGACAATTACATGCCCCTCTCCGAAGACGAAGTGAGCCTTGGCGATGAAGAATTCATCGTGCCTGAGGATCCCGTTGAGCAGGAGCACTTCAAGCGCCGGCTTATGGCCACTGCAAAAAGCCTGAAGAAGAAGCAGCAGCAGCTTCAAGCTGATCAAGATCTGCTAACTGATAGATGGACCGAGGTCCTGGCTGCCGAGAAATACGGACTCGAGCGCCCTACCAAAAGTTACCCAAAGCGTAGGTTGCTACCTCAATTCGAGGAGGAGGCATTAAAGCCTACACTACCAGCGCATGATGCGGCTGACCGGCCACCACGTGGCCGAGACAAAGCGGCATACCAGCCCGAAGTCCAGCCCGCACCCTGCTGCCAACCTAACAAAAACACTAAGGCCCAGGGGTACACGCAGGACCTGCGAGACGTATTGCAAAACAAAGCAGGACAGTCAAGATCGATCTACGGATCATGGGGGCGTGCCCCAACGCGTGATGATGACCGTCAAGCCGGATATACTAAAAACAAATCCAACCGGGCCGAATACAGCAGACCAGACTCATTTGAACTACGTCGTGATGTAGCCCGGCATAGAGGCGCCGCACACCCCCTATGCTTCACTGATGAAGTAATGGATCATGAATTCCCAGAAGGGTTTAAACCCGTGAACATTGAGTCATATGATGGTACAACAGACCCCTGCGGTATGGATTGAAGATTTCCTTCTCCACATTCACATGGCCCGCGGTGATGATCTACATGCCATCAAGTACCTCCCACTTAAGCTCAAAGGACCGGCTCGGCATTGGCTGAACAGCTTGCCGCCAAACTCCATCGGCAGTTGGGAGAGCCTGGAAGACGCATTCCTTGACAACTTCCAGGGCACTTATGTGCGACCACCAGATGCTGATGACCTAAGTCACATAGCCCAATAGTCCGAAGAGTCGGTCAGGAAATTCTGGACTCGGTTCCTAACTAAAAAGAACCAAATCATCGACTGTCTGGATGCCGAAGCCTTAGTGGCCTTTAAGCATAACATCTGTGACGAGTGGCTCGCCCGACACCTTGGCCAAGAGAAGCCAAAGTCCATGGCAGCCCTCACGACACTCATGACCCGCTTTTGTGCGGGCGAGGACAGCTCGCTGGCTCGCAGCAACAGCACATCAAGAAATCTTGGCACTTCCGATGCCAGAGACAGCAACGGCAAGCCACGACGCAACAGACACAAGCGTCGCAACAATGGCGACTACGCTGAAGACATAGCAGTTAATGCCGGATTCAGTGGCTCCAAGTCCGGTCAGCGGAAAAATCCATTCAAAAGAAACAATCCGGGCCCATCTAGTTTGGACTTCATACTCAATCGCTCGTGTCAAATTCACGGCACCCCCGATAAACCAGCCAACCACACCAACAGAGAATGTTGGGTGTTCAAATAGGTCGGCAGGTTCAATGCCGAAAACAAGGAAAAGGGGCTGCATAGTGATGACGATGAAGAGCCCCGGCCGCCGAACACAGGAGGACAGAAGAAATTTCCTCCCCAAGTGAAAATGGTTAATATGATATATGCCACCCATATTCCCAAGCGGGAACGGAAGCGTGCACTAAGGGACGTCTATGCGATGGAGCCAGTCACCCCAAAGTTCAACCCATGGTCTTCTTGTCCGATCACTTTCGATCGCAGGGACCATCCTACCAGTATCCGCCATGGCAATTTGGCCGCATTGGTCCTCGACCCCATCATTGACGGATTCCATCTCACACGAGTCCTTATGGACGGTGGTAGTAGCCTGAACCTGCTCTATCAGGATACAGTACGCAAAATGGGCATCGACCCCTCAAGGATCAAGCCCACAAAAACCACCTTCCAAGGTGTCATACCAGGTGTAGAGGCCTGTTGCACAGGCTCAATCACACTGGAAGTGGTCTTCGGATCTCCAGACAATTTCCGAAGCGAGGAGTTAATCTTCGACATCGCCCCCTTCCGCAGTGGCTATCACGCACTGCTCGGACGAACTGCATTTGCCAGATTCAATGCGGTACCGCATTATGGATACCTCAAGCTCAAAATGCCAGGACCTCGCGGGGTTATAACAGTTAATGGAAACACAGAGTGCTCGCTCCGTATGGAGGAGCACACTGCGGCCCTTGCAACAGAAGTACAAAGTAGCCTTCTTAGGCAGACCGCCAATTCGCGATAAAGGACCCGGACACCATCAAGCGAGTCTGGAGTACCCTGCAACAGGATCGTCCGGCACGTCCAAAGCTCACCTAGCAATTCAACCTCCGTCCTAGTCCCAGTCAAGCGGCGAAATTTGTGCCGAGCGTACATAATTACGCACTCAATATACCATGGGCATAGGCGGAGGCACGGCTATGACACGGTCCGCAATGCGGCTCAACCGCCCCAGGATCCATGTACCTTTACACCATTTTTCTTTTCAGGTCCCTATCTCCGGGAGAGCCTGACTATCGGACCCATAGCGGGACGGACACACCAAGGAGACAAGAAGCTTCGGCATACAAAAGAATCCCCAGGTGGTCTCTGATAACGATCGTAATACCTGTTCTACATACCCACATGCAACTTACCCTTGCCCAGGACATGTCAAATAGTCCTATTTTGCTTATCGCACTACTTGTATACATACGCTTTGACGTATTATTGAAATAACAAGGGAAAATAATGTATAGCGTCAGCTTACTATTACATTTCTTTATCCTTTTCCTTTACTGCTTATTTATTACAAATTGTGCCTGTACATTTTGGTACGTCCGGCTCACCAGGGGCTTTAGTGTACCCCATAACACAGCAAGGAAAGTCCGAACACTTTCGACAGTGCGGCACCCCGAACTTATAGCATTATATGCATCAACTCTGAATCATGTCTTGGGTCAATAGTTGAGTTCGCCTGGCTCCCATGTTTTGGTACCTTATGTTCCGCTATATCGGCTAAGGTAGCACAGGGAGAACTACTGCGATTGTGTCCCAGTTCTTCTGGACGAGCACCTCAGTAGAGAAAGCCGAAAACTGACTGTCATGATGAGGCGAGAGCTGGTCGCTGTTCGAGAGGTCTCAAATCCTTAAAGATTTTTTCCTCTTTCGGCGAGGAATCGGCCTTGTCTGATTTAGGCGTGCATAGCGCCCCAAGTTCGGTCTTCCGAATACTAGGGGCTTCGCCAAAATTTAAAATTGTAGACTTCTATGGCTAAGTGAGAGTGATAAAGTTGTATAGTCCGATTGCCTTGTTCGCTGTGCTAAACACCTCCTTAAAAGGACCAAAAATTTGGATAAAGAGTGTTTATATTTATCCCGAACACCCCAGTACTAGTTACATGGGGGCAAAAGCCGACGACTGGCCAACTCTCAAAATTTTATAAACGGCCGCACAGAAGGTAATATTTTAAATCAACAAGCGCTATATAGCGCACATGAACTTGTTTTCATGTTACAGGATGACATGAGTACATTCATTCAAATATTACATCCTTAGCACATTCATCCGCCATAAGGCGGGCACCCTTCAGGACATTGTCATAGTACTGTTCGGGGTGGCGATGCTCCTTGCCCTTTGGCGGCCCCTCCATCACCAGCTTCTCGGCATCCATCTTCGCCCAGTGCACTTTCGCACAGGCCAAGGCCCTGCGCGCACCTTCAATGCAGACGGACTGCTTAATGACTTCAAGCCGCGGACAGGCATTTACCATCCGCTTTACAAGGCCGAAGTAGCTGCCGGGCAGGGGCTCGCCAGGCCACAGCCGGACTATGAGGTCCTTCATGGCCAGTTCATCCGCCTTGTGAAGTTCGACCAGTTGCTTCAACTGGTCGCTCAAAGGCATTAGATGTTCGGCCCCAATATACTAGGACCAGAACAACTTATCCGTCGAGCTCCCTTCCTCAGCTCGGTAGAACTCTGCGGCATCAGAGATGTTGTGCGGCAGATCTGTGAATGCTCCTGGAGAGCTCCAAATTCGGGTAAGTAAAAAGAAATTCTACTTCACATGCTTGATTTGCATATTCAATGCCTTACTCGCCGCAATCTTCTTAGCCGCTTGAACCTCTTGGAGGGCCTTTTGGGCTTTAGCTTTGGCATCTTGTGCACTCTGGCAGGCTTTCGCTAGCTCAGACTCTTGCGTCTTAGAGTCGCGCTCCAAGGACTCGTATTTTTTGACAAAGTCCTGGAGCTCTTGCTGGACCTCGCCAACCCGAGCCTCCTGTTTCTCACGCTCGGTGTGCTCCTTGGCTTCTTTGTCCTTGGCCTCGGACAGTGCCTTCTTAAGGGCCGCCACTTCGGTCGTGGCCCCTATTAAAATTCATGATGCTTTTGTTAGCATCAACAATTTTTCCTTTATATGACACACGGACGGGGTATCGCTTACCTTTGTTCTCCTCGAGCTGCCTCTTCACGAGGCAAAGCTCTTCCTCGGTCCGCCCCAGGTCCCGCTTCAGTTCAGAGACCTCCGCAGCACGGGCAGCAGCGGCCAGCAGCGATGCCTGCTTATTCACATAGACATAATATGATTAGACTCCTGTGGATGTTATTTGATCCTCTGTTTGGCTTTTCTTTCCGAACACCAAACAAAGCATCAAGGGCTACTGTCTATGTTGGGATATTCTCTCATATTTTAATTACTTACCTCAAAGCCTATTAGGAGGTTGGCGCAGGCTTTGGTCAATTTGCTTTTGGCGGACCGAACCTTCGCGATCACCATACTCATAAGAGTACGGTGTTCTTCATCAATGGAAGCGCCCTGAAGCGCTTCCAGCAAGTTGTCCGATGCCTCTGGACGGACAGAGGTCATCGGCACAGACGGCTCAGCCCCCTTAGTGAGGGGTTGCCTGCCTGAATCCGGAACCACTGGAGGTTCCAGCGTAGTATCCGGCTGGCGGCCAAACTTACAGCAGCCCCCCTCATCAGAATCCATGGGTGTCTTCCCCCCATGTGCCCGGCGTCGGGGATTTCGCCCTGGGGTGCCTCCAGAACTGTCCCCCTGGCCCGGTATCCTCTGAGACAACACCTCGGTGTCGTCCGCAGGCCGGGGGGTGGTGGCCGTCGGGAGCGAATCGTTGTTCATCGCCGACGCGCTCAAAGACCCCTCCGAGGAGGATAAGTCGATGTGGGCTTTTGACGGACTGCACGGTCATATTTAACATGATAAGAAGCAATAAAGCAAAACATGCCAGAAGTATTATGGTATCCGGATACTTATGACTTCGCCAGGGGCTTTTCCCTGGGCAGCCACTCCTCGTCACTGTAGGCGGCTGTCGTGGAGTGGTCCGGAGGGAGGGTCCTTCCCTTCTTGGACCCTTTGGCCTCCCCAGACGGGGCGGCCTTCCTTTTCTTCTCCCCTCGATTTGGGGGGGAGGGTTTTCCTCTTCCTCCTCCTTGTTTTCGTTGGAGGAATGCCTCGGTGTCTTCGGATGATGAGTCCGACACCACCTTGCGCTAGAGACCTTTCCTGGTCCCCGTGACCTTCTTCTTGGCCTTCTTCTCCGGCACCTCGTAGGGTGCCGGAAACAGCATCTCTGTTAAGAGAGCTGTTATTGGATCTTCAGGTAGTGGAGCTGGACAATTGATCTGCTCTGCTGTCGCTACCCAATCCTATTAGATCGATGTGGAGGCTTATATTCCTCCCACGAACATACTGGGAAAAGCGCATCTTGTGAAATACAAATAGCTTACCGGGTTTGCGTAGCGCTTTGCGCTGAGTCTGCGATCCTCGGCAATGGGAGGAGGCACCTCGGCAGCCTTGAACAGCACCTTCCAGACATCTTTGTGCATCGTGTCAAGGAGCTCTCGCAGCGTCTGGTGTTCGGCCGGGTTGAACTCCCACATATTGAATGCCTGTCTTTGACACAGAAGGATCCGGCGGAAGAGCATGACCCGAACCATGTTGACAAGCTTGATTTTCTTGCTTGTCATATTCTTGATGCAGTTCTGGAGTCCGGTCAGCTCCGCGAGCTCACCCCAGGCTAAACCCTTCCTTTTCCAGGAGGTAAGCCACATGGGGATTCCAGATCGAGGCCGCCGCCGAGTTGGAGTCGCGTGGCTCGGTGATATAAAACCACCCCGATTGCCACCCCTTCACGGTCTCCACATAGGAGCCTTCGAGCCAGGTGACGTTGGGCATCTTGCCCACCATGGCGCCTCTGCACTCCGCTTGCTGGTCGACCACTATCTTCGGCTTCACCTTGAAGATCTTCAGCCATAGGCCGAAGTGGGGCTTGATGCGGAGGAAGGCCTCGCACACGACGATAAACGCCGAGATGTTGAGGATGAAGTTGGGGGCCAGATCATGGAAATCTAGCCCATAGTAAAACATGAGCCCGCGGACAAATGGGTGGAGAGGAAATCCCAGTCCGCGGACGAAGTGGGCAAGAAACACAACCCTCTCGTGGGGTTTCGGTGTAGGGATGATCTGCACTGCATCCGGGAGCCGGTGCGCGATGTCTGCGGCCAGGTATCCGGCCCCCCGGACCTTCGTGATGTCCTCCTCCGTACCGAAAGAAGCCATCCACTTGCCTCCCACTCCGGACATGTTTGGAATGGCTTTACGGAGAAGGTGAGAACTTGGGCGCTGGAGCTCGAGCGTGCGATAATGGATGAGCGAAGGAAGAAGAAGGCGTGGGTGAAAAAGAGGGATCCTTATCTCTTTATAAAGGCGGTAGAAACTTTGCGCCACCCCACTTGTCCGTTAAAATCGCTTATTCCCCAAGCGCTATGATTGATGGCAGATACGTCCATTTTGCATCATGCTTTTATGTAAATATTTATTGCATTTTGGGTTGTTATTTCACGTTATGTCACAATACTTATGGCTATTCTCTCTTATTTTACACGGTTTACATGAAGAGGGAGAATGCCGACAGCTGGAATTCTGGGCTGGAAAAGGAGAAAATATTGAAGGACTATTCTGTGCAACTCCAAAAGTCCTGAAACTCCACGGAACACCTTAAAATAAATAAAGAAAAATCGTCGCCAAAGAATGAGGCCAGGGCGCCCTCGTGGGCCCCCTGGTGGCTCTCCGACGTCCATCTTCTCCCATATGAAGTCTTTTGATGAGAAAAAATAGCAGAGAACCTTTCGGGACGAGACTCCGCTGACACGAGGCGGAACCTTGGCGGAACCAATCTAGGGCTCCGGCAGAGCTGTTCTGCCGGGGACACTTCCCTCCGGGAGGGGCAAATCATCACCATCGTCATCACCAATGCTCCTCTCATCGGGAGAGGGCAATCTCCATCAACATCTTCACCAGCACCATCTCATCTCCAAACCCTAGTTCATCTCTTGTATCCAATTCTTGTCTCCGAGTCCGGGATTGGTGCTAGTAGGTTGCTAGTAGTGTTGATTACTCCTTGTAGTTGATGCTAGTTGGTTTATTTGGTGGAAGATCATATGTTCAGATCCTATATGCACATTATTACCCCTCTAATTATGAACATGAATATGCTTTGTGAGTAATTACATTTGTTCCTGAGGACAAGGGAGAAGTCTTGCTATTAGTAGTCATGTGAATTTGGTATTCATTTGATATTTTGATAAGATGTATGTTGTCTAACCTCTAGTGGTGTTATGTGAACATCGACTACATAACACTTCACCATTATTTGGGCCTAGAGGAAGGCATTGGGAAGTAATAAGTAGATGATGGGTTGCTAGAGTGACAGAAGCTTAAACCTTAGTTTATGTGTTGCTTCGTAAGGGGCTGATTTGGATCCATATGTTTCATGCTATGGTTAGGTTTACCTTAATACTTTTGTTGTAGTTGCGGATGCTTGCAATAGAGGTTAATCATAAGTTGGATGCTTGTCCAAGTAAGGTCAGTACCCAAGCACCGGTCCACCCACATATCAAATTATCAAAGTATCGAACGTGAATCATATGAGCGTGATGAAAACTAGCTTGACGATATTCCCATGTGTCCTCGGGAGCGCTTTTCCTATTATAAGAGTTTGTTCAGGCTTGTCCTTTGATACAAAAAGGATTGGGCCATCTTGCTGCACTTTATTTACTTTTATTACTTGTTGCTCGTTACAATTTATCCTATCACAAAACTATCTGTTACCACTTATTTCAGTACTTGCGGAGAATACCTTGCTGAAAACCGCTTATCATTTCCTTCTGCTCCTCATTGGGTTCGACACTCTTACTTATAAAAGGACTACGATAGATCCCCTATACTTGTGGGTCATCAAGACTCTTTTCTGGCGCTGTTGCCAGGGAGTGAAGCGCCTTTGGTAGGTGGAATTTGGTAAGGAAAAATTTATTTAGTGTGCTGAAATTTTCTGTCACTTGTTACTATGGAAAGTAATTGTTTGAGGGGCTTGTTCGGGGTATCTTCACCCCGTCAAGTTGAGCAAAGAGTTGCTCCTCAACCTACTCAACCTACTCAACCTATTGAAAATGAAACTCCTTTTGAAATTCCTTCGGGTTTGATGGAAAAACTGCTAGCTAATACTTTTACAGGAGATGGAACAAAGCATCCTGATGAACATCTACGCTATGTGGATGATATTTGTGGACTATTTAAGCTTGCAGGTACACCTGATGACGCTGTTAAGAAGAAGGCTTTCCCTTTATCTTTGGAGGGAGACGCATTGACATGGTATAGGCTATGTGATGATACGAGATCATGGAACTATAAAAGAGTGAAATTGGAATTTCATCAAAAGTATTACCCTATGCATCTTGTTCATCGTGATCGCAATTATATATATAATTTTTGGCCTTGTGAAGGAGAAAGCATCGCTCAAGCTTGGGGGAGGCTTAAATCAATGTTATATTCATGCCCCAATCATGAGCTCTCAAAATTGGCAATTCTCTAGAATTTTTATGCTCGGCTTTCTGATAATAATCGCACCATGCTCGATACTTCTTGTGCTGGCTCTTTTATGATGAAGTCTATTGAATTTGGATGGAATTTATTAGATAGAATTAAACACAACTCTGGAGATTGGGACCTCGACGAAGGTAAGGAGTCAGGTATGACACCTAAGTTTGATTGTGTTAAATCTTTTATGGATACCGATATTTTCCGTAAGTTTAGCACTAAATATGGACTTGACTCTGAGATAGTAGCTTCATTCTGTGAATCTTTTGCTACTTATGTTGATCTCCCCAAGGAGAAGTGGTTTAAATATCATCCTCCCATAGAAGTAAAAGTAGCTGCACCTATTAAAGTTGAAGAAAAGTTTGTCGCTTATAATGATCCTATTGTTCCTACTTCCTATGTTGAGAAACCCCCTTTCCCTGTTAGAATGAAGGATCATGCCAAAGCTTCAATTGTTGTTTGTAAAAGCAATACTAGGACTTATACACCTCCTGAGAAAGTCAAAGTAGAACCCAATATTGCTATTGTTAAAGATCTCTTGTCTGATAATATTGATGGGCATGTTATTCAATTCTCTGGTGAAACTACTAGAATTGCTAAACCTTGTGATAGAGATAAACATAGACCTATGGTAGGCATGCCTGTTATTTCTGTTAAAATAGGAGATCATTGTTATCATGGCTTATGTGATATGGGTGCTAGTGCTAGTGTTATACCCATTGGTTTATACAAAGAAATTATGCATGAGATTGCACTGACTGAGTTAGAAGAAATTGATGTTACAATTAAACTTGCCAATAGAGATACTATATCTCCAATGGGAATTGTTAGAGATGTTGAAGTCTTGTGTGGGAAAACCAAATATACCGCTGATTTTCTTGTTCTTGGTTCTCCACAAGATAGCTTTTGTCCCATTATATTTGGTAGACCCTTCTTGCGTACTGTTAGTGCTAAGATAGACTGCGAAAAGAATGTTGTTACTGTTGGCTTGGATGATATGGTTCATGAGTTTAATTTCTCTAAATTTAGTAAACAACATCGTGAGGAAGAATTGCCTAGTAAGGATGAAATTATTGGTCTTGCTTCTATTGCTGTACCTCCTAGTGATCCTTTAGAACACTATTTGCTAGACCATGAAAATGATATGTTCATGAATGAAAGAAGGGAAATAGATGAAGTATTCTTTAAACAGGAACCTATTCTGCAGCACAATTTGCCTATTGAAATCCTAGGGGATCCTCCTCCACCCAAGGGTGATCCTGTGTTTGAGCTTAAACCGTTGCCTGATAATCCTAAATATGCTTATCTTGATGAAAAGAAAATATATCATGTTATTATTAGCGCTAACCTTTCAGAGCATGAAGAAGAAAGATTATTGAAAACACTGAAGAAGCATCGTGCCGCTATTGGATATACTCTGAATGATCTTAAGGGCATCAGTCCCACTCTATGTCAACATAAAATAAATCTGGAAGGTGATGCCAAACCAGTTCGTGATCCTCAACGACGTTTGAATGCTAAAATGAAAGAAGTGGTAAGAAAAGAAATACTCAAGCTTCTGGAGGCAGGTATAATTTATCCCGTTGCTGATAGTTAGTGGGTAAGGCATGTCCATTGTGTCCCTAAGAAGGGAGGTATTACTGTTGTCCCTAATGATAAAGATGAATTGATTCCGCAAAGAATTATCACAGGTTATAGGATGGTAATTGATTTCACAAATTAAATAAGGCTACTAAGAAAGATCATTACCCCTTACCGTTTATTGATCAAATGCTAGAAAGATTATGCAAACATACACATTATTGCTTTCTAGATGGTTATTCTAGTTTTTCTCAAATACTTGTGTCAGCTAAAGATCAATCAAAGACTACTTTTACATGCCCTTTTGGTACTTTTGCTTATAGACATATGCCTTTTGGTTTATGTAATGCACCTACTAACTTTCAAAGATGCATGATGGCTATATTCTCTGACTTTTGTGAGAAAATTTGTGAGGTTTTCATGGATGACTTTTTCGTCTATGGTTCCTCTTTTGATGATTGCTTGAGCAATCTTGCTCGAGTTTTGCAGAGATGTGGAGAAACTAATCTTGTCTTGAATTGGGAAAAGTGCCACTTTATGGTGAATGAAGGTATTGTCTTGGGGCACAAAGTTTCTGAAAGAGGTATTGAGGTTGATAAAGCCAAGGTTGATGCTATTGAAAAGATGCCATGTCCCAAGGACATCAAAGGTATAAGAAGTTTCCTTGGTCCGCCGGATTTTATAGGAGGTTCATCAAGGACTTCTCAAAAATCTCTCGGCCTCTGACTAATTTATTACAAAAAGATGTACCATTTGTCTTTGATGATGATTGTGTAGAAGCATTTGAAATACTTAAGAAAGCATTAGTCTCTGCACCTTTTGTTCAGCCACCTGATTGGAATTTACCCTTTGGAATTATGTGTGATGCTAGTGATTATGCTGTAGGTGTTGTTCTAGGGCAAAGAGTTGATAAGAAATTGAATGTTATCCATTATGCTAGTAAGACCCTAGACAATGCTCAAAGAAATTATGCTACTACCGAAAAGGAACTTTTAGCGGTTGTATTTGCTTGTGATAAATTCAGATCCTATATTGTTGATTCTAGAGTAACTATTCATACAGATCATGATGCTATTAAATATCTTATGGAAAATAAAGATGCAAAACCTAGACTCATTAGATGGGTTCTCTTGCTTCAAGAATTTGATTTGCATATTGTTGATAGAAAAGGAGCTGAGAACCCCGTTGCAGACAATTTATCTAGGTTAGAGAATGTTCTTGATGACCCACTACCTATTGATGATAGCTTCCCTGATGAGCAATTAAATGTCATAAGTACTTCTCGTAGCACTCCATGGTATGCTGATTATGCCATATATATTGTTGCTAAATTTATACCACCTAGCTTCACATACCAACAAAAGAAAAAGTTTTTCTATGACTTGCGACATTACTCTTGGGATGACCCACATCTTTATAAAGAAGGAGTAGTGGTGTTATTTGACGTTGCGTACCTGAGCATGAACAGGAATAGATCTTACGCAAGTGTCACTCTGAGGCTTATGGAGGACACCACGCTGGAGATAGAACTGCACATAAGGTATTGCAATCCGGTTTTTATTGGCCTACTCTCTTCAAGGATGCCCGTAAGTTTGTTTTATCTTGCGATGAATGTCAAAGAATTGGTAATATCAGTAGACGTCAAGAAATGCCTATGAATTATTCACTTGTTATTGAGCCATTTGATGTTTGGGGCTTTGATTATATGGGACCTTTTCCTGCCTCTAATGGTTACACTCATATTTTAGTTGTTGTTGATTATGTTACTAAGTGGGTAGAAGCTATTCCAACTACTAGTGTTGATCATAACACTTCTATTAAAATGCTTAAGGAAGTTATTTTTCTGAGGTTTGGAGTCCATAGATACTTAATGACTGATGGTGGTTCACACTTCATTCATGGTGCTTTCCATAAGATGCTTGCTAAATACAATGTTAATCATAGAATTGCATCTCCATATCACCCGCAGTCTAGTGGTCAGGTAGAATTGAGCAATAGAGAGCTCAAATTAATTTTGTAAAAGACTATCAATAGGTCTAGAAAGAATTGGTCCAAGAAACTGAATGATGCATTATGGGCCTATAGCACTGCGTATAAGAATCCTATGGGTATGTCTCCGTATAAAATGGTTTATGGAAAAGCTTGTCACTTACCTCTCGAACTAGAACATAAAGCATATTGGTCTATTAAAGAGCTCAACTATGATTTCAAACTTGCTGGTGAGAAGAGGTTATTTCATATTAGCTCACTTGATGAATGGAGAACTCAAGCTTATGAAAATGCCAAATTGTTTAAAGAAAAAGTTAACAGGTGGCATGACAAAAGGATACAAAAGCGTGAGTTTAATGTAGGTGATTATGTATTGCTATACAACTCTCATTTAAGATTTTTTGCAGGAAAACTTCTCTCCAAATGGGAAGGTCCCTATGTTATCGAGGAGGTCTATCGTTCCGGTGCCATAAAAATCAACAACTTCGCAGGCACAAATCCGAAGGTGGTAAACGGTCAAAGGATCAAACACTATATCTCAGATAATCCTATAAATGTTGAAACCAATATTATTAAAACCGTAACCCTGGAGGAATACATAAGGGACAATTTCCAGAATGTTCCAGACTCCGAAAAGGAATAGGTATGTGGTACGGTAAGTAAACCGACTCCAAAACAATTTTTAAGGCAATATTTCTCCGTTTTGGAATATTTAGAAAAATAGAAAAATAAGTAGCAATCCGGGGAGGACACGAGGCCTCCACGAGGGTGGGGGGCGCGCCCTACCCCCCTGGGTGCACCCCCCTACCTCGTGAGCACCTCGTGTGCCCTCCAGACTCCGTTTCCTTGCACGATATGTATTTTTGTCGGTAAAAATTCATTATATATACTCCCGAAGGTTTTGACTCTCGTATCACGCAAATCTCCCCTGTTCTTGTTTCGAGCTATTTTTCTGACAGGTCTAGATCATCATGACGACCCCAAGTGCTTCCAAGGACAAGTTCTTCAAGAAGGTTATCAACCCTTACCTCACAGAGGTGATGCAACACCCTCAAACCATTGAGATGCGTGATGGGTTGCTGCACATCCACGATGTTGAGGGACCAAAGGGAACCGGAAGCGTGGAGTTGAGGCTCGAAGCAATGGAGCAACAAGTTTTCAAGTGCCAGGGGATGGTGGAGCATGGAATCAACGCTACCCACAAGATGCTCGCGGAGTTCACCAACAACTATGAGCCGGATGCCAAGAAGACCGAGGATGCCATCTATAAGCTACATGAGAAGATCGAGCACCTCCAAGCCCAAATCTATGATCTGCAAAACCAAAACTGTGAGTATGAATATATATTCAAAAGGATGAGTTTGGCTGCAGATCTGAGGATTCCGGAGACTCGATCATCCTTCTATGATGGTGAGCCTATGCCATGGAAGGTGGACGACAAGCTTGCATCATCATCAACGCCTCCACCGCCAACAAGGAAGGAGACATAATCACATGGGTATGGGCACTCGCCTTGGCAACTGCCAAGCTTGGGGGAGGTGCCCTGGTATCGTATCACCATCACAACTCCTATCTTTACCGTTTTTCTTAGTTCGATACTATTAGTAGTATCTTTATTTAGTAGAATAAAGTCATGGCATGATCTAGTTTTGAGTTTTGCTTTATGATCCTTCTTTGTAATCGAGTCCGTCAGCTATATAATAAAGATTAGTGTTGAGTCAAGGGCTTGAGTATTTTGCCATGATCAAGGGTGACTAGAAGAAAAAGAATAAAAAGAATCAAAGAGTTCGTATTGATCTTAGTGAAAGTAATGACTTTACATAGAAAAAGTATGATGATTAAAAGTTGTTGGGAGTTGGCAAATATAGCTTTGGTCATCGTTGCAATTAATAGGAAGTAATAAGGAAAGAGAGGTTTCACATATAGATATATTATCATTGACATCTTTTATGATTGGGAGCACTCATTAAAATATGACATGCTAAAGAGTTGAGGTTGGACAAGGAAGACAACATAATGAGTTATGTTTTCTTACATCTGAGATAAAGTATGTTGTCATGGTTCCTCTACCGTGTTGAGTTTGCCTTTCCCCCTCATGCTAGCCAATTCTTAGCACTAAGTAGAAATACTACTTGTGCTTCCAAATACCCTTAAACCAGTTTTGCCATGAGAGTCCACCATATCTACCTATGGATTGAGTAAGATCCTTCAAGTAAGTTGTCATCGATGCAAGTAATAAAAATCGCTCTCTAAATATGCATGACTTATTAGTGCGGAGAAAACAAACTTTGTATGAACTTGTTGTGGACGCAATAAAAGCGACTGACTACATAATAAAGGTCCACATACAAGGGGCAATATAAAGTGACGTTCTTTTGCATTAAGATTTTGTGCATCAACCCTAAACACGCATGACAACCTCTGCTTCCCTCTGCGAAGGGCCTATCTTTTATTATTATCCTCTACCTTATGCAAGAGTCACGGTGATCTTCACCCTTCCTTTTTCATTTTATCCTTTGGCAAGCTCAGCATGTTGGAAAGAACATGATATATATATATATATATATATATATCTAATTGGATGTGGGGGAGCGTGAATTATTATAGTTGACATTACCCTTTAGGTAAAAAGTTGTGGGGCAATACTATAAGCCCCTATCTTTCTTTGTGTCCGATTAAAACTCCGTAACCACAAGTATCGCGTGAGTGTTAGCAATTATGAAGGACTAAGTGATAGTTGAGTATGTGGACTTGCTTTTAAGCTCTAACATAGACTCTTTCCGATGTTATGATAAATTGCAATTGCTTCAATGACTAAGATTATAATTGTTGGTGCCCAATAAGGTTTCTGATTCATATTTTGGCTTTGTGAAAAGATCATCACTTGGACATAAGTAATCATATGACAAAATCTATATATGTTGCTGTTATGAAATAATCATGATGCCTTCATGTCCGTATTTTATTTTTATCGACGCCTCTACCTCTAAACATGAGGACATATTTATTGTTATCGGCTTTTTGCTTGAGGACAAGCGAGGTCTAAGCTTGGGGGAGTTGATACGTCCATTTTGCATCATGCTTTTATGTCAATATTTATTGCATTTTGGGCTGTTATTTCACGTTATGTCACAATACTTATGGCTATTCACTCTTATTTTACAAGGTTTACATGAAGAGGGAGAATGCCGGCAGCTCGAATTCTGGGCTGGAAAAGGAGCAAATATTGAAGGACTATTCTGTGCAACCCCAAAAGTCCTGAAACTCCACGGAACACCTTAAAATAAATAAAGAAAAATCATCGCCAAAGATGAAGGCCAGGGGGCCCACACCCTGCTCACGAGGGTGGGTGCGCCCCCCCCCCTTGGGCGCGCCCCTACCTCGTGGGCCCCCTGGTGCCTCTCCGACATCCATCTTCTCCCATATGAAGTCTTTCAATGAGAAAAAAATAGCAGAGAACCTTTCGGGACGAGACTCCGCCGCCACAAGGCGGAACCTTGGCGGAACCAATCTAGGGCTCCGGCAGAGCTGTTCTGCCGGGGACACTTCCCTCTGGGAGGGGGAAATCATCACCATCGTCATCACCAATGCTCCTCTCATCGGGATAGGGCAATCTCCATCAACATCTTCACCAGCACCATCTCATCTCCAAACCCTAGTTCATCTCTTGTATCCAATTCTTGTCTCCGAGTCCGGGATAGGTGCTAGTAGGTTGCTAGTAGTGTTGATTACTCCTTGTAGTTGATGCTAGTTGGTTTATTTGGTGGAAGATCATATGTTCAGATCCTATATGCACATTATTACCCCTCTGATTATGAACATGAATATGCTTTGTGAGTAAATACGTTTGTTCCTGAGGACGAGGGAGAAGTCTTGCTATTAGTAGTCATGTGAATTTGGTATTCGTTTGATATTTTGATAAGATGTATGTTGTCTAACCTCTAGTGGTGTTATGTGAACGTCGACTACATAACACTTCACCATTATTTGGGCCTAGAGGAAGGCATTGGGAAGTAATAAGTAGATGATGGGTTGCTAGAGTGACAGAAGCTTAAACCCTAGTTTATGCGTTGCTTTGTAAGGGGTTGATTTGGATCCATATGTTTCATGCTATGGTTAGGTTTACCTTAATACTTTTGTTGTAGTTGCGGATGCTTGCAATAGAGGTTAATCATAAGTGGGATGCTTGTCCAATTAAGGGCAGTACCCAAGCACCGGTCCACCCACATATCAAATTATCAAAGTATCGAACGTGAATTATATGAGCATGATGAAAACTAGCTTGACGATATTCCCATGTGTCCTCGGGAGCGCTTTTCCTATTATAAGAGTTTGTTCAGGCTTGTCCTTTGCTACAAAAAGGATTGGGCCATCTTGCTGCACTTTATTTACTTTTATTACTTGTTGCTCGTTACAATTTATCCTATCACAAAACTATCTGTTACCACTTATTTCAGTACTTGCAGAGAATACCTTGTTGAAAACCGCTTATCATTTCCTTCTGCTCCTTGTTGGGTTCGACACTCTTACTTATCGAAAGGACTACGATAGATCCCCTATACTCTTGGGTCATCATGGCGCGGTTGGGTTACCCACACCCGTATTGATGAGAATCCCGTGATAAGGGGACACGATCTCTGCTTCCACAAGATGTGCCAAGGAAACCGCCTCGCAATATGTGCAGTAGCTGGTTGAGAAAAACGGTTCGAATAATGAACGGGCTGTGGCGTGATGTCACAATATGAAAAGTTGTCAGCAGATTAGTTTTGGGGAATATTGTGCTCTCTACGGTGGTATGTGGAATTTGTTTTGCAAAGCCGGACACGATCCTTGTGTTCAAAATCTTCTATGAAGTATTCGGAGAGGGAACCCGCCTTGCAATGCCGAAGACAATGTGCGCGCCGGACTCATAGTCATTGAAGCCTGGTTCAGGGGCTATTGAGGGATTCCGGGATTAGGGGTCCTCGGACAGCCGTACTATATACTTTGGCCGGACTGTTGGACTATGAAGACACAAGATTGAAGACTTCGTCCCGTGTCCGGGTGGGACTCTCCTTTGCGTGGAAGGCAAGCTTGGCAATTCGGATATGTAGATCTCCTTCTCTGTAACAAACTCTGTGTAACCCTGGCCCCCTCCGATGTCTATATAAACCGGAGGGTTTAGTCCATAGGACAAGAACAATCATAATCATAGGATAGCTTCTAGGGTTTAGCCTCTACGATCTCGTGGTAGATCAACTCTTGTAATACTCATATCATCAAGATCAATCAAGCAGGAAGTAGGGTATTACCTCCATCGAGAGGGCCCAAACCTGGGTAAACATCGTGTCCCCCGCCTCATGTTACCATCAGCCTTAGACACACAGTTCAGGACCCCCTACCCGAGATCCGCCGGTTTTGACACCGACAATGATGAAGAAAGATTTGCATGGTAAAAGCATGAATTCCAGGTTGTAGCTGACCCAGATAATGAAATATATGAGTGAGAATGCAAGATTTGGACACACACAGGTGAGCGAAAAAACAAGCTCATTAAATAGCTAAACTAGTAGTATCGTATCATTATATCAAAACTCATTGCTGGCTCACAAACTGTGTATTCTGCATTCATCACAGAAATGCAGGTATGTTCTGCCTTCTCATAATGAACATACTGGACTACCTGAAGCCTGACAAATTTCCAGCCAAGTATATCCTCAAACGGTACACAAAGACTGCAAAATCACAACCAACATTTGATACAAGGGACTACAACACAATTGCATTAGATGGCAGCTCAAGATTATCCAAGCAAGACATGCTACTGTAGCTAAATTTGATGGTTAACAAGAAAGCAATGAGATGTGACCAGCAATATGACAGAGCCTTCTATGTTCTCAAGAGGCTCGTCAAGGATCTTAATGCAATACATTCAGCAAATCAAGCAGATGCTGGCTAAAGGATGGCTGAAGAGGATGCTGAAATTGAAGATGACCTTCATTATTATGCAGCTGAAATTCTCCAGGCCGCTGCTCAAGCCAACTGATGCAAGCAGGATGTTGACCAATTAATGTAGCAACAACAGCAGCAGCAGAAAGAGATAATAAAACTGTTATTGTATTCTAAAACAAAGGGTAGGAAGAATCTTTCTGCAGCAAAGAAAAGAGAGCCGATAGCTCAGATAAAGGCACCATCTACACATAGAGTCGTCGGCCTGGATGAGAATGGAATGCCACTTGGACATAGGCAATGTAGTGTGTGCAAAAAGGTTGCAGGCCACAACAAACTCACTTGTCCAACACTCTTAGAAAGAAACAATTCCGAGGAGGTCAAGCAACCCAAAGTTCAAAAACAACAGCCCAAAATTCTAAAACAAAACAAGGGACCACACCTAGACAAAGCTAGCAGCAGGCTTTGCAGCATATGCAAGGAATATGCTCCACACAATGCATGAACATGTCTGAAGCGCGCAGAAGCTGAAAAGAGAAGCCAAAAGCCAAAAAAGAAACATAAAGCAAAACCTAGAACCAGCAACAATAAAGTGGTGGAAGATGAAGAGGAGAATGAGGAAGACGAAGACGAAGACATCATCGGAGAAGATGAAGACGAAGAGGAAGAGGAAGACGAAGAGGAAGACGAAGAGGAAGAGGAAGATGAAGACAAATAGGAAGAGGAAGATGAAGAGGAAGATGAAGAGGAAGAGTAAGACGTACATGTCAAACAAAAACCACTACAAGTAAAGCCTAGGTGGATCGCAAGGCTGAAGAACATTTAGTCTTGGTCAATTAAACAAAAGCAAACTTATGTCATGTCAGTGTACAGTATTACACTATTGAACGGTATTTTAGGAGAAGCTTACTTGAACTTCTATTGAAGAAGTTTCAAAGAAATTATACAGTTGAAGTTCATGTAATCTTATTGTAGAAGTTCTGTTACATTATGAGAGGAGGTGTTGCTGATGTGTTCCATAAAAGAGCAAGCGGGAACATAATGAAAAATATCCATTGTGAAGTTCAGGTCAGCTTATAGAAGAAGTTCTGGTACATTATGAGAGGAGGTGCTGGTGATGTGTTCCATGAAAGAGCAAGCATGAACATAATGAAAAATATCCATTGTGAAGTTCAGGTAATCTTACTGTAGAAGTTCTGGTACATTATGAGAGGAGGTGCTGATGTTGTATTCCATAAAAGAGCAAGCAGGAACATCATGAAAAATATCCATTATGAAGTTCAGGTTAGCTTATAGAAGAAGTTCTGGTTCCTTAATCGATATAGGAAAAAATATGCTTGGCAAAATAAGTATTGCCATATAAACTAAGGTTAGTAAGCCTAAGACGACGCGTTCAGATATGAAGTTTTGTTTGGATACATGGAGAAGTTCACATAGAATACCGACAAAAGATAATGAAACGTAAAGGAGTGTATGATAATATTTTTACATGAAGTTAGACTTGAAAACTATTCGCATTTGAAAATACCAAAAAAGCACATATAGATTCTATGCAAAAAGGCTACATCTTGGTTGAGTTGAAAATTAATAATACATTATACAACACAAAAATTATCTCCATCTCAAACCAGCAGCCCAGCTAGATCTCAAGTAGAAGTTCAAGTTCATATCTTGGGGAAAAAATTAGACAACACTGGATTTGTGGGCAACATAAAAAAATAGCAGTTCAACCTTAACCCAGACAGAAGTTCAGGTATATATGTTGGGGAAAAAACATGCAACACTGGAATACTGAAAACGATGCAATACATTGAAACTCACAAGCCAATCATTCTTCAAACCAGATGCACTTCTCCTCAATAACATAAATAATTGTGCTGCATCTATACATACACAAATACTAAACCATTCTTCCAATCAAATCTTCATGAAATCGTTCCAATCATTATCAAACCTAAATCTATACGAAATCAAATCTACGCTAATACCAATGCTTCTACAAGTAGAATTCACGGGCCCAAGGACTGGATCTCGGCAGGAAGCTCTCCACACACAATTTCATTCTTCTTGCTAAAGACTAGAGTGTGCATGAACTCGGCCTTCCAGTCATCTGCAGCAGCCTGCAAACAAACAAAAATGAAGAATAAGAAAAAAAACCGCAATGGATAACTAAAAACCACAGCAGGAGCGTGTCGGCAAAAACACAAGAGAAATGAAAGGATGATGAGACAAGAACAAGGACAAAAACATAATTCCACATCACCAAAATCTTCAACAAGTTCATCGCCATCATATGTAGAGCAGAACTTCACAGCAAAGAAACCACAATCATTATTCACTTGCTTTGGAACATCAATGAAAGTAGGCCTCTTTGCAGTATCACCCAGTTTGGCTGCTTGCTCGCTTTGTACGTAGCCTTGCCATTCTTCTCCTCTAGCAACCCAACAAATATTTTGATCTGCCAGAAATGACAAATAAGATGAAATCAAAAAACATCTTAACCAAAATAGTTAAGTTCACATACATAAAGAGACACTTGAATAACATCCAGCTAAACGATACCAGAAGTTCAACTGTCAAATGATAGTCAGTTCAAGCACACAACTTTCAACCAGTATTACCAAATAGAGACAAAAAAATAGTTTCGGTAACAGAAGGCAGAATAAACTTCCATGTCAAAAAATAGAATACCATAGGAGGTTCAGGCTAAGAGACACTCACGATATTTTGGTAGTCTCCATGAAAACTTGTTCGTGAAATTCCCTTATTAGAGTAAGGAAGTGAATCAAGGATGTCAATGCTCCCACGATATCTATTCACCACATACACACTATAGTGTGCTATTTTGTCAATTGGTTTGAAAAGTATCAAAAAAACTGTAAAGATTGAAAAAAATGGTGAACATAAACTATAACGCATAAGCATTGAACAACCAAGATGAACAAAAACTTCTAGAAAAACTCAGCAAAAGGATGTTAATAAAATAAAATAAAGCAAGAGTTATGAAAACCTAACCAGCTTTGCGCTAAGAAGGTCTTCTTCCTTGCGAACAAACATTGGGAGGAGTTCAGCTGATTTTTTTTGCATCGAATTTTGGAACTGATGCACCGAAAAAATCATACTCGACGCAGTACTACATTCGCCAAACAGACCATAAACAAAAAATATTAAGAACACGAAATAATCAAGACAAAATTAAAACACCTCCAAATGCCACTACACCTAAACTAGCACAAAAAAGGGAGATAGGGTTACAAGAACAAAAACATGTATGAAGTAGGGACTCAGTACAACCCTGTCAGCACTAGAGAAGATCTCAGAGGTCTATGTCTTATCCTTCCACAAGTTTATGAGAAAGTCCATTATGTCTCCTTCCATCTGCTGACATTGACCGAAGAGAGTATAAAGGACAAGTCATGTGAGGTCAATCACATTCTCATGAGGGACGGTAAACATGCAGTAACTTTTCCTGGTACAATGAATAGAAGTTCACAAAAAGTACAATGTCTGGTAGAAAAAACAAAAGAATAAAATACTCACTGATAATACTTCTTCAGACCCTCTTCACCAAGCACATACTTTTTCAACCTCCAGGCCTCGGATAGATGAGGGTAACTGTATTTTTTTAGGGGAGAAACAGGAGAACGCCACTTCATAGGAAATCTTGCTGCTCTCTTCGATGAAGTTATGTGTCACAGCCCTAGATTATTGCTTGTAACTAGTTGCTTTAAAGCATTCATGCATCATGTTAAATTTCTGAAAGTTAAACTGAGGAATTTTGGAAGCCTCAAAAACTTAAATAAAAGAGGGGCAAAGAACCCTGGAAAATGCATTCAATGTTTCCAAAATGGCCTTAAATAATGTTGGTTATATTTTGGCAAGGGTTTTGCACCAAACCAAGAATAATGAACATTTTTGAGGAATATTTTGAGCACTGAATTTAAATCATTATTCTAGTTGCATTTGGAATTATATTCATAATATGTATAGAATATACTTTCAAATACCCTGGAACATTTTATGTGCATTTGGATCAGTCCATTCAGCAACATAAAAATATCCAGAGGATATTTGTACTGTTTTTGAATCTGTTTTGATTTTTAAACAGTGGCAAAAGATTAAATAAAAGAAAAACAAAACAAAAATATAAAACAGAGCAGTAGGACTTACCTGCACCCACCTGTGGCCTGCTACTGTAGTCACCTGGCAGCCCATCTGGCCGGCCCAGCCCACCACGGGCAGGGAGGTCTTCTTCCTCCCGCCAATCGGATGCACAGCGCGTGCCCGACGCGCGCACGGCCACCGCGTGCCACCTCCAGCCTGCCACCTCGCTCTGGACGGCTCTAGACGACACCACGCACCCCCCCGACCTCTCCATCTCGCACCCGCAGTCTCTCCCCTCCTCTGCCCTCTCTTCCTCACGCCATCGAGCACACCGGAGAGCGCCGCTGCTCGCCGCCGTAGCCACCGCGCACCCAAGGCCTCACCCCGTGTCCAGCCCCTGAGAGAAGCCCGTCCTCGTCTGCACGCTGGAGATCAGAAGCCCGGGCGCACTGCATCGCCGTCAGCATCATCGTCTTCCTCGCCGGCAACCGTGGATCGCCGCCGTTGATTCGCGCCAAAGAGGGCCTCCCTGAGCCGCCTGAGATGCTCAACGACCTCGCTGTGAGGACTCTTTTGTTTTCCCCCTCCTCTCCTGCTCGTTTTCGTGCCGTAGCTGTCGTCCCCGCAAGCACCGAGCTCCGGCCATCGCCATGGCCGGCAAAACTCGCGCCCTGGAGCTCTTCTGCTCGCTCCAGTAGCTCCCGCGTGCTCGCCGGGTCCCCAGGATCCCGATGCGCCCCTCTTCTCTCTGGCTAACGCGCTGCAGCCCTTGCGCCCGTGCAGCCGTAGCTCCGGCCACCGCCTTGAGCTCTCTTCCGGCGAGCTCAAGCCTCCCCGCGCCCTCCCGTGGCCTCCTCTGGATGCGGCCGACCGTGGCTACGCCCCGGTGCCCTTCCCCGCTGCTCCCGTGGCCTTCTGGCGCCTCTCTGCCGTGCCCAGTGGCCACCAGCGGTTAACCGCCGGCGAGGCCGGTCATTAGGGCCTAACCACCCTGTTAACCAACACGTAGAGTCACTGACAGGTGGGCCCTAATGTTTAATTAACCTGGCTAGCTAATTAATTAGGTTAATTAAGCTTTGTGAAACCGCTGTGCAGCTGACACATGGGTCCACGCGTCAGGTTTGACGCTGGTCAACCCAGTTGACTTGCTGACGTCACACAAGCGTCATGCTGATGCAGTAAAGTATTTCTGGAATTTAAATAAATCTTAAATGATTTATTATTTTCAGAAAATGCCCAAAACTTCTAAAAATCATAGTAAATCAACCGTAACTCCAAATTAAATAATTTATATATGAAAAATGATCAGAAAAATCCAATCTATCCATCTGTACCATTTTCATGCATGTTAGAACAACTTATGACTGCTGTTTAGTACAAATCATATAATGGCATTTAAACCTTCACATATGGAGTTTGGATTTGAATTTTGGATTCAAACCAACTTCATTTAACTTGTTGCTAGTTGCATTAGCTCAAATCATAGCATATTGCCATGTCATGATCATGCATCATATTGTGCATTGCATTGATTGTGTTCTTCCTTGTTTGCCGGTTTTTGTCCCCTCTCGGTAGATGATGTTCTGACGTTGTGATCGTACTGATGAAGACTCAATGCTATCTTCAGAAGTGCCAGGCAAGCAAAACCCCCTTGTTCATTCCGATACAATCCCACTCTCTCCTCCTGCTCTATTTTACTGCATTAGGACAACAACGATACAACTGTTATTTGCTGCGGTAGTTGAACCCCTTTATCCTCTGCATGACCTTTCATTGCCACAGTAAATAGATGAAACCCACTAGCATGAGTAGGAGTTGTTTGAGCCCTGATGTGCCTACTCATTCATGCTTGTTGTCATGCCTGCTATTGCTTAGAGTTGTGTCAGGTCTGATTCATCGGGGATGAATCGGAGGTGCGTGAACATGTCCTACTGTTGAGAGCTAAGTGTGTGAACACAATTTGGTAAAGGTAACGGTGAGAGGCCATGTAGGAGTACATGGTGGGTTGTCTCATTGCAGCCGTCCTCAGGAACTGAGTTCTGTGTTTGTGATCCATGAACAGCTACTACCACACATTGGGATCCTTAATTGACTCTCTCGACTTATTAATCAACTTGATCTCTGTCCAGCAGTTGCAACTAGTTTCTGGTGTTTGTAGGTAGTGCTAGTAGTCTACCAAGTGGCACCCGGTACAGGTGGGCTTGGGACAGACTAGGCACCGTGGCACGGTGTACCAAGCGTAGATCCACCCGTCGAGGTGGGCTTAGGAACCCTGCACACATCGTTTGGGGCCGTGAGCGACACCCCGGCCGGATCTCCTTGCGGATGGAACCTGAATAGGCGATAAACCTGGACGAGAGACTTGTGTGGTTAGTCAGGTCGTGGCCGACACCCTCGCTGGGCTTCCGCTTGAAGGTTGCCGAGTACATGTCGTGTAAACGGCGGTAAGTGGTGAGAGCGTGTGTGAAGAAGTACACCCCTGCAGGGTTAATATGATCTATTCGAATAGCCGTGTTCACGGAAAAGGACTTCTGGGTTGCCTGTACAGTTCATAGACAAGTGAAAGTGGATACTCCAAAATACGCAAGATAAGCGTGAGTGCTATGGATGGCGTTCTCATAGGGAGACGGGAGCGGATCCATAGTGGTGTATTGATATGGTGAATATGTGGACTCGTGTGCGCCACCTCAAAAGAGTTACTTGCAGTCGTAGTGCAGGATAGCCACTGAGTCAAAGCTGGCTTGCTGCAGTTAAACCCCACCATCCCCTTTGTTGATAATGATGCATATGTAGTTAGATCTGATGTAAGTCTTGCTGGGTACATTTGTACTCATGTTGCTTAATTTATGTTTTTGCAGAGATACTTCAGTCTCGCTAGTAGTTCCACGTGGACTTCGACGTTTAGCTTGTTACCTCAGCTACGATCTTATGCCCTCGGCAGGATCTGGTAGATAGTCAGGCTTCTTAGCCTTTTTCATTTGTAGATGTCTGTACTCAGACATGTTAAGCTTCCGCATGTGCTTTGACTTGTATGCTCTGATTGTTGGGTCATGAGACCCATGTTTGTAATATCTCGCTCCTCGGAGCCTATTGAATAAAATACTTGAGTTGTAGAGTCATGTTGTGATGCCATGTTGTATTTGCACATATTGAGCATATTGTGTGTATGTTATTGAAATGCTTGGTATGTGTGGGATCTGACTATCTAGTTGTTTATCCTTAGTAGCCTCTCTTACCGGGAAATGTCTCCTAGTGTTTCCACTGAGTCATGGTAGCTTGCTACTGCTCCGTAACACTTAGGCTGGCCGGCATGTGTCCTTCTTTGTTCCTGTGTCTGTCCCCTCGGGGAAATGTCACGCGATGAATTCCAGAGTCCTGTTAGCCCGCTATAGCCCGGTTCATCGGAGTCCTGCTAGCCCAGTACTACAACCTGGATTCACTCACTGATGACCGACACGTTCGTTGTTGGGTCATGTATGCCTGTCCCTGTAAGTTAGTGTCACTTTGGGTTCACGACTAGCCATGTCAGCCCGGGTTCTTTGTCATATGGATGCTAGCGGCACTATCATATACGTGAGCCAAAAAGCGCAAACGTTCCCGGGCCAGGTAAGGTGGCACCTGTGGGAATACCGTGCGTGAGGCCGCAAAGTGATATGATGTGTTACATGCTAGATCGGTGTGACTTAGGATCGGGGTCCTGATAGCTTTGGTATCAGAGCTTGACTGCCTGTAGGATTACCAAGCCAAACTGGTCGAAGTTGAGTCTAGAAATTCTTTAGTTATGTAAGGGAATTGATTGTGGTTGGGAACGTAAGGCTCTTTTTACTCCTTATACCTTATGCCTTCTGATCCGAGTCATCTTATCTTTCCTACGGGGTTAAGAACTAGGCCTTCTCTTCTTTCTATCAGGATCACGTGTTACTAATCCGTAGAATTATAGGGTTGATGGATTTCAAGCCTCAGTTCAGTTCCTACTATCTCCGTGTATTCATAGTTGATCTCGGAACCTTGATATTGTGCTTCTGAGTGGTTATGCCACCATTTTGCAGGATGTCTCAAATCTTTTGAGCATTTACAGCCGTTATGCTGTCCGAGTCATCCCAGGTTTCTAAATAATCTGATGCATTTGCAAATTCCTCCTTATCGATCTGAAGTTCCTTTGTGCCAGATCAACCACACTAACTAGTGTGTTGAGGTACTTCATTGCCTCGGCATTTGTGTTGGAGCTATTATATGACCCTAGGTGTCTTACGGGATCACCTAGCTAGCTAGCCATGTGTTGTGTTTCCAATGTGATGATTCTGGCCTTTATTCTCGAAAGCATCCTGTGATGCCACTTAGTAGTAGGTATTTTATTACTGGGTTTTTGAACCCGAGATTTCTCTACTTACTTCTTGTTGTTAGTGTTTTCTAGTTCCTTTAGGTTATTAGTAACCTTTGCATTAGTCCTCGAGGTCCATGGTATATCGTTCTTCCAAATACCAAGAACTACTTATGGCAGTAGTTCCTCGTCGAACCGAAAGATCACAACCAGAGTGCTCTTGACGAGTTCTCGATTCTGTGTTGTTACTCTGCCAGTTCTACCCTTCTACATTGGTTATCGGGAAGAAATATGATGAGCTTTGCTCGACATACTAACCTATGCATCCACAACTCAGAAAGTTATATGTTCCTTGAGTTGTTCTCTTTAGCTGTGTTCTGACCCCATCTATCATTTGATAGTCAAGGGTATGCGTGCATTCGTTCATCGATGCCTATTACCCTTGTGGTTCGTCAAGCCATTCTATCCGGAATGACTTGGAGAAACAAACTCCAGTACCTTATCCATTTCCAGGATTGGGTCAAAGCAGTTGTACTCTGTAGATCAAGTTGCTAATCCAGCTTTTGCTCTATTCTACCTTGGAGTATTACTATCTTTATATCAAGAATATCATGGAATTGCACACCATCCTATGAACTCTTGATACAGTGATACTCTCTCCATCATTATTCATTTCTCGGTTCCCGTGTTGTTGCAACCGGAATGTCGACAAGTGAATCGTGATGTGTGAAATCAATACTCCCAGCAACCTTGTTGATTGGTAGTTAATGGACAATAATTTTATTCTTAGCGTGTTGGATCTCGAATCGTCATTCTAAGATAGATTGTGCTACCTAGTCCTTATTTCCGGGTGCACTCTTTGATCAATGAGTTGGGATCGTATTGGTTCCTCGCTCTTTTGATCATCTCGTCTTGCCCTGAAAAGCAAGATTGTTCTCGAGCTTAATAGCATATCGGTGGTTCGTGATTTTTCGATTATCTTCTCGGAAGTATCACCAGGTTGTCACCCGACCGCTATGTTGAGCTCGTGACCAAGTTGGTTTTCGAAACCACCCCTTCTCCAAGGATCTATGTTGGGTACCCCTGAGCTAGTTGGATAAGCTAAACAACAACTTGGAGATTTGGAAGATAAAAACTTGTCCGACTCAGTTCATTTTAAGGTATATCTTTTGTGTGTATGTTGAAGAAAGATGATATCTTCATCAGCTGGTCCTCGTGATCAGTTGTTGGATCTATTGTCTTGTACAACCTTTGATTTGGGTGTGGGCTATCCTCAAATCAAGTCAGAACCAACGATGCTCGTAATGTTGTCTTATTCGTGGTTGAACCCTCGGGCATACACCATTACATCTTTTGGTCTGACCAATGCTATCACCCTGTTCACCTAGTCGTGGAATTCCATCTTTATGGAAATTTCGATGATTTGTTGTTGAGCCCATCAGCATCATTTTACCTTCTCCATGATTTTGTTGAGCATTAAGCTAGTATTGGAAACTTTTGAAAGCATTTCTTCATGCTAGTTCATGAAGCATATGTTCGGATGAAAGAGGTGACTTCCTCTAATTCATGTGCATTTGATGCAAGTTGCCGCCGTGGATTCGAGAAAGTCAATGTTGCTTCCTCTGGAATCACCCCAAATCAGTCATGCATGCGTGCGAAGTATTCTGTGGTTTGGAGACTTGCAACCTTCATTCTATATGTGTCCCTAGCACACCAAGCCACTGATTGATTTGTTCAAGGAAGAGAAGTCTATGCTTGGGATCTAATCCATGGACTTGCGTAAAGACTTCGTTATCCTTGATAATGGTTCCCTACCAGGACTCGGTAGTGTTTTATTGTAAGACTACCATGTGATCATGTTTGTCTGGGACAGCGTGTTCACATGTGTGTAGCAGAACCAGCTCATGTTTTGGAGCTTGCTATCATAGTTCATTTTCCGAGAATCTCGCAACGTCATTTCGTCGATTTGTGTTGCAAACTTTCATTTTTCTTCCTAGACTCAATGAGTCTGGAATATCCTGACACCAACCAGATCTGAATCTCAGGCAGATATGATGGTTGGAACATTTCCCAAGAACTATAATATTGGTCCCTCGATAACCGGTAAAGTGGATGTCGTGGCCAACACACCCAGCCGGAAGACCTATTATTGTAGTATCTTGTTTAAGGAAGTTGGCCCCCTCCCCATAAGGATTTCGTAGGATCTACTCCCTAGTTGTTCCTTATGGATTTTTGTGTTCCCGAAGTCCGACCTTTTACTTGATGTTCTAGATATGAAACCATAATTATCTATGGATTACGCTAGCACATCAAGGAGAACATTAGAAGCGGAGTGCTAAATGTCTCCCGGTCGATCATCCAGATTTTATTCCCTTGGCCCCGCTAAGGTGAAATCGGAGAAGCTGTTATCTTCCTATGCATCTGCATCGTCCATCACTATCCATCATGGTAGTATGTTGTGTTGCCAGGATCCTTGACACGGATGTTGGTAAAACCTTGATGAATATGGAAATGCTCAAGTTCTTGAGAGCATGCGCAAGTGCTAGGTGTTATCATCGGCACTAACTGTGTTTGCTCTCAGCTTCCTCGGTTATGCTATAACTTCTCAAACAGTGGACTCACTCTCTACTGTTGAGCTTCTTCTCAGTTACTAAAATCATCCCTTGTGTTGTTTTCAACAAGGTAATCCACATCATCCATTTTAGTCCAAGCATGCCATTCTACCGACCCCCTCCAAACGATCGCTTGAGAATTGCCTTAGGCTGGTATAAAGAGTTTCAATGATCTCTGAATCAAAGGTAATTCTTTTTGCCACATAAGGGGATATTTCTATGAGTACCCTTCCCTAAGGTGCCCCGTTATGGAATCATGGCAATTATTCCATCGCTATCTTGCAACCATTCACCACCTCCTCAAGTCTGGAATCGTTGTCTACCTAGTGAACTTTCGTCATCCGTTTCACTCCATCCCTTCGGGCGTATGTTTCATGTCTCAGCTTGAGAGATGTTGCTATGTCTCATTCCGTGAGTTGATCCCGAGTTGTTGGGTCTACGAGAAGATCGATTCTTCTAGAGTTTTCCTTTCCTCTTCTTGTCATGTTAGTTGGAGTTCTCAGAGGAAGACGTCGAGCCAAAGATGGTGATCGATTCAACGTTCTTATGAAGTGCCACCTGGATCGAGAAGATTGTGATAGTTTGTGTCCCTTCTGTCTTCTTACCTCACGTCTTGAATCTCGGGCCGAGATTCTTGTTTAGTGGGGGTGAGCTGTCACAGCCCTAGATTATTGCTTGTAACTAGTTGCTTTAAAGCATTCATGCATCATGTTAAATTTCTAAAAGTTGAACTGAGGAATTTTGGAAGCCTCAAAAACTTAAATAAAAGAGGGGCAAAGAACCCTGGAAAATGCATTCAATGTTTCCAAAATGGCCTTAAATAATGTTGGTTATATTTTGGCAAGGGTTTTGCACCAAACCAAAAATAATGAACATTTTTGAGGAATATTTTGAGCACTGAATTTAAATCATTATTCTAGTTGCATTTGGAATTATATTCATAATATGTATAGAATATACTTTCAAATACCCTGGAACATTTTATGTGCATTTGGATCAGTCCATTCAGCAACATAAAAATATCCAGAGGATATTTTGTACTGTTTTTGGATCTGTTTTGATTTTTAAACAGTGGCAAAAGATTAAATAAAAGAAAAACAAAACAGAAATATAAAACAGAGCAGTAGGACTTACCTGCACCCACCTGTGGCCTGCTACTGTAGTCACCTGGCAGCCCATCTGGCCGGCCCAGCCCACCACGGGCAGGGAGGTCTTCTTCCTCCCGCCAGTCAGATGCACAGCGCGTGCCCGACGCGCGCACGGCCACCGCGTGCCACCTCCAGCCTGCCTGCTCGCTCTGGACGGCTCTAGACGACACCATGCACCCCCCCGACCTCTCCATCTCGCACCCGCAGTCTCTCCCCTCCTCTGCCCTCTCTTCCTCGCGCCACCGAGCACACCGGAGAGCGCCGCTGCTCGCCGCCGTAGCCACCGCGCACCCAAGGCCTCACCCCGTGTCCAGCCCCTGAGAGAAGCCCGTCCTCGTCTGCACGCTGGAGATCAGAAGCCCGGGCGCACTGCATCGCCGTCAGCATCATCATCTTCCTCGCCGGCAATCCTGGATCGCCGCCGTCGATTCGCGCCAAAGAGGGCCTCCCCAAGCCGCCTGAGATGCTCAACGACCTCGCTGTGAGGACTCTTTCGTTTTCCCCCTCCTCTCCTGCTCGTTTCCGTGCTGTAGCTGTCGTCCCCGCAAGCACCGAGCTCCGGCCATCGCCATGGCCGGCAAACCTCGCGCCCCGGAGCTCTTCCGCTCGCTCCAGTAGCTCCCGCGTGCTCGCTGGGTCCCCAGGATCCCGATGCGCCCCTCTTCTCTCTGGCTAACGCGCTGCAGCCCTCGCGCCCGTGCAGCCGTAGCTCCGGCCGCCGCCTTGAGCTCGCTTCCGGCGAGCTCAAGCCTCCCCGCGCCCTCCCGTGGCCTCCTCTGGATGCGGCCGACTGTGGCTACGCCCCGGTGCCCTTCCCCGCCGCTCCCATGGACTTCTGGCGCCTCTCCGCCGTGCCCAGTGGCCACCGGCGGTTAACCGCCGGCGAGGCTGGTCATTAGGGCCTAACCACCCTGTTAACCAACACGTAGAGTCATTGACAGGTGGGCCCTAATGTTTAATTAACCTAGCTAGCTAATTAATTAGGTTAATTAAGCTTTGTGAAACCGCTGTGCAGCTGACACATGGGTCCACGCGTCGGGTTTGACGCTGGTCAACCCAGTTGACTTGCTGACGTCACACAGGCGTCATGCTGACGCAGTAAAGTATTTCTGGAATTTAAATAAATCTTAAATGATTTATTATTTTCAGAAAATGCCCAAAACTTCTAAAAATCATAGTAAATCAACCGTAACTCCAAATTAAATAATTTATATATGAAAAATGATCAGAAAAATCCAATCATGCATGTTAGAACAACTTATGACTGTTGTTTAGTACAAATCATATAATGGCATTTAAACCTTCACATATGGTGTTTGGATTTGAATTTTGGATTCAAACCAACTTCATTTAACTTGTTGCTAGTTGCATTAGCTCAAATCACAGCATATTGCCATGTCATGATCATGCATCATATTGTGCATTGCATTGATTGTGTTCTTCCTTGTTTGCCGGTTTTTGTCCCCTCTCGGTAGACGATGTTCCGACGTTGTGATCGTTGACACTAATGAAGACTCAATGCTATCTTCAGAAGTGCTAGGCAAGCAAAAACCCCTTGTTCATTCCGATACAATCCTACTCTCTCGCTCCTGCTCTATTTTACTGCATTAGGACAACAACGATACAACTGTTATTTGCTGCGGTAGTTGAACCCCTTTATCCTCTGCATGACCTGTCATTGCCACAGTAAATAGATGAAAACCACTAGCATGAGTAGGAGTTGTTTGAGCCCTGATGTGCCTACTCATTCATGCTTGTTGTCATGCCTGCTATTGCTTAGAGTTGTGTCAGGTTTGATTCATCGGGGATGAATCGAAGGTGCGTGAACATGTCTTACTGTTAAGAGCTAAGTGTGTGAACACGATTTGGTAAAGGTAGCGGTGAGAGGCCATGTAGGAGTACATGGTGGGTTGTCTCATTGCAGCCGTCCTCAGGAACTGAGTTCTGTGTTTGTGATCCATGAACAGCTACTACCACATATTGGGATCCTTAATTGAATCTCTCGACTTATTAATCAACTTGATCTCTGTCCAGGAGTTGCAACTAGTTTCTGGTGTTTGTAGGTAGTGCTAGTAGTCTACCAAGTGGCACCCGATACAGGTGGGCTTGGGACAGACTAGGCACCATGGCACGGTGTACCAAGCGTAGATCCACCCGTCGAGGTGGGCTTGGGAACCCTGCACACATCGTTTGGGGCCGTGAGCGACACCCCGGCCGGATCTCCTTTCGGATGGAACCTGAATAGGCGATAAACCTGGATGAGAGACTTGTGTGGTTAGTCAGGTCGTGGCCGACACCCTCGCTGGGCTTCCGCTTGAAGGTTGCCGAGTACATGTCGTGTAAACGGCGGTAAGTGGTGAGAGCGTGTGTGAAGAAGTACACCCCTACAGGGTTAATATGATCTATTCGAATAGCCGTGTCCGCGGAAAAGGACTTCTGGGTTGCCTGTACAGTTCATAGACAAGTGAAAGTGGATACTCTAAAATACGCAAGATAAGCGTGAGTGCTATGGATGGCGTTCTCGTAGGGAGACGGGAGCGGATCCATAGTGGTGTATTGATATGGTGAATATGTGGACTCGTGTGCGCCACCTCAAAAGAGTTACTTGCAGTCGTAGTACAGGATAGCCACTGAGTCAAAGCTGGCTTGCTGCAGTTAAACCCCACCATCCCCTTTGTTGATAATGATGCATATGTAGTTAGATCTGATGTAAGTCTTGCTGGGTACATTTGTACTCACGTTGCTTAATTTATGTTTTTGCAGAGAGACTTCAGTCTCGCTAGTAGTTCCACATGGACTTCGACATTTAGCTTGTTACCTCAGCTACGATCTTGTGCCCTCGGCAGGATCTGGTAGATAGTCAGGCTTCTCAGCCTTTTTCATTTGTAGATGTCTGTACTCAGACATGTTAAGCTTCCGCATGTGCTTTGACTTGTATGCTCTGATTGTTGGGTCATGAGATCCATGTTTGTAATATCTCACTCCTCGAAGCCTGTTGAATAAAATACTTGAGTTGTAGAGTCATGTTGTGATGCCATGTTGTATTTGCACATATCGAGCATATTGTGTGTATGTTATTGAAATGCTTGGTATGTGTGGGATCTGACTATCTAGTTGTTTATCCTTAGTAGCCTCTCTTACCGGGAAATGTCTCCTAGTGTTTCCACTAAGTCATGGTAGCTTGCTACTGCTCCAGAACACTTAGGCTGGCCGGCATGTGTCCTTCTTCGTTCCTGTGTCTGTCCCCTCGGGGAAATGTCACGCGATGAATTCTAGAGTCCTGTTAGCCCGCTATAGCCCGGTTCACCGGAGTCCTGCTAGCCCAGTACTACAGCCTGGATTCACTCGCTGATGATCGACACGTTCGTTGTTGGGTCATGTATGCCTGTCCCTGTAAGTTAGTGTCACTTTGGGTTCACGACTAGCCATGTCAGCCCGGGTTCTTTGTCATATGGATGCTAGCGGCACTATCATATATGTGAGCCAAAAAGCGCAAACGGTCCCGGGCCAGGTAAGGTGGCACCCGTGGGAATACCGTGCGTGAGGCCGCAAAGTGATATGATGTGTTACATGCTAGATCGGTGTGACTTAGGATCGGGGTCCTGAGATTATGTTGCCAGACTCAACTGCCGGATTCCTCCTGGTGATGACAACATTGTTCCCACCTCTCCCAACAATAGTACCAGGAGCAGATTTAGAATTCTTCGGGTAAGCAATCTTCTCAAAATCATCATCCGACGAAATCACCTCTGCTTCGACTACACCAGCCTTTTTGGAGCAAGGGGTTCTTGGAGCAGCAGAAATATCGACAGCCTTCTTCCCCAACTTGGAAGGAATAAGGGTTCGAGAGCTAACATCTTCCCTCGGAGTTGTACTCATCGATTCATCCCTAGGCTCCTGTGACCCGAGGAATGAGTAGTGGTAATGGGTCAAGTCCAACGGCTCCAGTGCCAAAAAAGGGGGGGAAAGACCATCAAATATAACTGAAGTTCACGTACAACACAATGTACAGTCCAACAAATATAGAAGACATGGTAACTACTCAAGTTGACCTAAAAAATGTGTTGCATACAAAAACTAATGAAGTTCAGGCACAACCCAAGGCACAGTTCAAGATAAACTGATGAAATGAAAAACATTCAACTACAACTAACAAAATCATAAATGGGTATCATCTCTAAAGTTCAAGTAGTAAAAATGTTGTTGTCCAAGTAAGCAATGAAAGGAAAAAAATACTGAAACAAAATACACAAGCTGAAAAATAAAAAAGAGAATGAAGTTCATGTAGAATAAAAGATGCAGTCCAAGTTTCAAGAATTATAGGTATAGTAGCCAAACAGATCATGGAAGTCTATCTCAAACAAGTTTGATGATGCAATTGAGTACACCCATGTCGTCCTAATATCCGAGATATTTTCATGGGAATAGTTTGCAAGAACCCTTCATGAAACGAATTAACATTCGTAAGCATGAAGAATCCGCAGTCGATACTGTCAAAACAAAACAATAACAGTTTTAAAACAAAACAAAGCCAAAGAATAAAAGACGTTGCAGCTTACGTACAACTACAATTTAGCAGAAGTGATGGAGAGAAAAGTGGAACACATACTTGTTATTCTGCAGGGGCACATCAATCCAATCCAAAGGGAAATGGTCAATATAAAGAGGACTGAAGGGTGTCTCCCTGTCATTGCTGGCATCGGTCCAAAGCTTCTTGATGTTATCAGTCATCCGACGAAATAGGCATACCGCACATTCATCATTTGGTCCATAGTAGGAGTCGAGAAGCTGGAACCTTGAATTATTCAGGTCAAGAAAGATGGAAACCCAATGACCAACACCACCCATGTGAACGGGAACTTCAGGTGGGTCAAAAGTGGGGAAGACAACCTAACGCAAGATAAACACACAAATCATTAAAAACTTTTAATTATATATTAACGGTGCAAGAATATTAAACAATACAAATAGATTGGATCACAGTGGAAACAAAATACAGAGACAAAGAACAAAATATTGCTTACAGAATCATGTGCATCCATGCTATCTGGACCAGTCGCCAAGAAGAACTTCCTCACACGGGAATCAAACTGCCCTCTTAAAATATTGTCCTAATATAATGCAGAAAACAGCAACATATAAAATACAATGAGACCAGCAAGTTTGAACTAACATGGTAAACAACAAAACAGAAAATATATTACTATAGGGTTGACTTACACAAACCCAATACGGCAGAATGAGTTTCTCTGATCCCTGGTATTTGGCACATAGACAATACAATGCAGCCTCGGCTACATTAGATCGAAGCATTCCACGACGAGAAAAAGACATTTCGACATTTTCAACAGTAGCTCCACACTCATTATTTTGCAACATAACCTTTGATCTAAAATAAGCAATAGAAAGTAATAGGAAGTTCAGCATCAGGAACTCTAGAAGTTCAGTAACTATAGAAGTAAGATGCTCGGCAACAACAAGGCAAAGAAGTTCAGCAACAGAAAGTAAAGAAGTCTAGGTATAATACCGCATGCAGTTCAAGAGTTAGATGGATATAAATTCTGAGGAGTTGCCCTCACCATTTAGAATGGTCATTCTTAAGCGTAGTTACACTGAAATAAAAGTCATCAACCTTCTTTCGGACGATAGCAAGTTCACTATCTGCTCAGCAAAAAGAATATAAATTAAGAGCAACATACAAACACATAGATCACGACAGGAGCAAGAAACAAACACAAGCACATCTTTAGCTGCTAAACTAAAAGATAAAACCAGAGGTTTATAAACATCACAACCCAGTCATTACAAATCATCCCCCACGTAAAAACAGCTCCACTTCACTTTATTTACAAACCACACACACAACAATGCACAAAGAGGAAGTTCAACATGGACCACACATGCAGTACATAGAGATATCATGCACTAAAACCAACAAAATAAAAGGATGAGGATGGGGAAAGAAGAGAGAAGCATGCTCCTCTCTTTATGCATTCTTTCCTAGACCAGTAGCAGCATTGGAATCATCATTTTCCTCTCCCAAGCTATCACTTTCAATGGCTTCATCATCGTCTCCAATAGACATTGCAGTGTCGTCGGCAAGGACACCAGTACCAGCTGGAGCAGCTGGAGAATCTGAAACAATAAAACTGCTAGCTGTGCTATAGTAGGAAGAGCTGGAGAACCAGCATCAACATCAACCAATGGCTCTGCTGCAGGAGACTTCTCCGGGCCTGCAGCAGCACTACCAGTCTCAACATTAGCCTCAATGGGATCTTTCTCTGAAATGATATCTCCAGCTATCTTGCCCTGCTCAACATCAGAAACCCTAGCACAAATGGATGACTGAGGTTCAGGCTAAGAAACACTAACGATATTTTGGCAGTCTCCGTCAAAACTTGTTCGTGAAATTCCCTTATTAGAGTAAGGAAGTGAATCAAGGATGTCAATGCTCCCACGATATCTATTCGCAAAATACACACAGTAGTGTGTTATTTTGTCAATTAGCTTGAAAAGTATCAAAAAACTGTCAAGATTGAAAAGAATGGTGAACACAAACTATAACACATAAGCATTGAACAACCAAGATGAACAAAAACTTCTTGACAAACTCAACAAAAGGATGTTAATAAAATAAAATAAAGCAAGAGTTATGAAAACCTAACCAGCTTTGCGTTAAGAAGGTCTTCTTCCTTGCGAACAAACATTGGGAGGAGTTCAGCTGATTTTTTTGCATCGAATTTTTGAACTGATGCACCAAAAAAATCATACTCCAGGCAGTATTACATTCGCAAAACAGACCATAAACAAAAAAGATTAAGAACACAAAATAATCACGACAAAACTAAAACACCTCCAAATGCCACTACACCTAAACTAGCACAAAAAAGGGAGATAGGGTTACAAGAACAAAAACATGTATGAAGTAGGGACTCAGTACAACCCTGTCAGCACTAAAGAAGATCTGAGAGGTCTCCGTCTTATCCTTCCATGAGTTTATGAGAAAGTCCATTACGTCTCCTTCCATTTGTTGGCCTTGACCGAAAAGAGTATAAAGGACACGTCCTGTGAGGTCAATAACATTCTCAGGAGGGACGGTAAACATGCAGTAGGTTTGCCTGGTACAATGAATAGAAGTTCAGATACTATAACAATAGAAGTTCACAAAAAGTAGCATGTCTGGTAGAAAAAACAAAAGAAGAAAATACTCACTGATAATACTTCTTCAGACCCTCTTCACTAAGCACATACTGTTTCAACCCCCGGGCCTCGGATAGATGAGTGTAACTGTATTTTTTTAGGGGAGCAACAGGAGAACGCCATTTCATAGGCAATCTTGCTGCTCTTATCGATGAAGTTATGTTGTAGACTCAACTGTCGGATTCCTCCTAGTGATGATAGCATTCTTCTCACCTCTCCCACCAACAGTACCAGGAGCAGATTTACAATTCTTCGGGTAATCTTCTCAAAATCATCATCCGACGAAATCACCTCTGCTTCGACTACACCGGCCTTTTTGGAGCAAGGGGTTCTTGGACCAGCAGAAATATCGACACCCTTCTTCCCCAACTTGGAATAATAAGTGTTCAAGAGGAATCATCTTCCCTCAGAGTTGTACTCATCGATTCATCCCTAGGCTGGTATTCCTGTGACCCGAGGAATGGGTAGTGGTAATCGGTCAAGTCCAATAGCTCCATTGTCCAAAAAAAGGGGGAAAAGACCATCAAATATAACTGAAGTTCAGGTACAACACAATGTACAGTCCAACAATAGAAGACATGGTAACTACTCAAGTTGACCTAAAAAATGTGTTGCATTCAAAAACTAATGAAGTTCAGGCACAACCCAAGGCACAATTCAAGATAAACTGATGAAATGGAAAACATTCAACTACAACTAACAAAATCATAAAAGGGTATAATCTCTGAAGTTCAAGTAGTAAAAATGCTGCTGTCCAAGTAAGCAATGAAAGGAAAAAAAAACTGAAACAAAATACACAAGCAAAAAAATAAAAAAGAGAATGAAGTTCATGTAGAATAAAAGATGCAGTCCAAGTTTCAAGACTTACAGGTGTAGTAGCCAAACAAATCATGGAAGTCTATGTCAAACAAGTTAGATGATGCAGTTGAGTACACCCATATCTTCCTGATATCCGAGATATTTTCATGGGAATAGTTTGCAAGAACCCCTTCATGAAACGAATTAATATTTGTAAGCATGAAGAATCTGCGGTCGATACTGTCATCAAACAAAAAAATAACAGTGTTAAAACAAAACAAAGCCGAAGAATAAAAGACGTTGCAGCTTACGTACAACTACAATTAAGCAGAAGTGATGGAGAGAATACTTGTTATTCTGCTGGGGCACATCAATCCAATCCAAAGGGAAGTGGTCAATAGAAAGAGGATTGAAGGGTGTCTCCCTATCATTGCTGGCATCGGTCCAAAGCTTCTTGATGTTATCAGTCATCCGACGAAATAGGCGTACCGCACATTCATCATTTGGTCCATAGTAGGAGTCGAGAAGCTTGAACCTTTAATTATTATGGTCAAGAAAGATGGAAACCCAATGACCAACGCCACCCATGTGAACAGGAACTTCAGGTGGGTCAAAAGTGGGGAAGACAACCTAACGCAAGATAAACACACAAAACATTAAAAACTTGTAATTAAATATTAATGGTGCAAGAAAATTAAACAATACAAATAGATTGGATCACAGTGGAACAAATACAAAGACAAAGAACAAAATATTGCTTACAGAATCATGTGCATCCATGCTATCTGGACCAGTCGCCAAGAAGAACTTCCTCACACAGGAATCAAACTGCCCTCTTAAAATATTGTCCTAATATAATGCAGAAAACAGCAACATATGAAATACAATGAGACCAGCAAGTTTGAACTAACATGGTAAACAACAAAACAGAAAAGATATTACTATAGGGTTGACTTACACAAACCCAATATGGCAGAATGAGTTTGTCTGATCCCTGGTATTTTGCACGTAGACAATACAATGCAGCCTCAGCTGCATTAGATCGAAGCATTCCACGACGAGAAGAAGACATTGTGACATTTTCAACAGTAGCTTCACACTCATTGTTTTGCAACATAACCTTTGATCTAAAATAAGAAATAGAAAGTAATAGGCAGTTCAGAATCAGTAACTCTAGAAGTTCGTGAACTATAGAAGTAAGATGCTCGGCAACAAGAAGGCAAAAAAGTTCAGCAACAAAAAGTAAAGAAGTCCAGCTATAATACCGCAGACAGTTCAAGAGTTAGATGGATATAAATTCTGAGCAGCCGCAATCACCTTTTAGAATGGTCATTCTTAAGCCTAGTTACACTGAAATAAAAGTCATCAACCTTCTTCCGGACGACGGCAAGTTTACTATCTGCTCAGCAAAAAGGATATAAATTAAGAGCAACAAACAAACACATAGATCACAACAGGAGCAACAAACAAACACAAGCACATCTTCAGCTGCTACACTAAAAGATAAAACCAGAGGTTTATAAACATCAGAACCCATGCATTACAAACCATCCCCCACACAAAAACAGCTCCACCTCACTTTATTTCAAACCACACACACGGCAATGCACAAAGAGGAAGTTCAACTTGGACCACACATGCAGTACATAGAGATATCATGCACTAAAACCAACAATATAAAAGGATGAGGATGGGGAAAGAAGAGAGAAGCATGCTCCTCTCTTTATGCATTCTTGCCTAGACCAGTAGCAGTGCTGGAATCATCATTCTCCTCTCCCAAGCTACACTTTCAGTGGCTTCATCATCGTCTCCAATAGATATTGCAGTGTCGTCCGCAAGGACACCAGTACCAGCGGGAGCAGCTGGAGAATCTGAAACAACAAAAACTGCTAGATGTGCTGGAGTAGAAAGAGCTGGAGAACCAGCATCAACAGCAACCAATGGCTCTGCTGCAGGAGACTTCTCCGGGCCTACAGCAACACTACCAGTCTCAACAGTAGCCTCGATGGGATCTTTCCCTGAAATGATATCTCCAGCTATCTTGCCCTGCTCAGCATCAGAAACCCTAGCACAAATGGATGACTGAGGTTCAGGCTAACAAACACTCATGATATTTTGGCAGTCTCCGTCAAAACTTGTTCACAAAATTCCCTTATTTGAGTAAGGACATGAATCAAGGATGTCAATGATCCCATGATATCTATTCGCCAAATACACACTGTAGTGCGCTATTTTGTCAATTAGCTTGAAAAGAATCAAAAAAACTGTCAAGATTGAAAAAAATGGTGAACACAAACTATAATGCATAAGCATTGAACAACCAAGATGAACAAAAACTTCTTGACAAACTCAACAAAACGATGTTAATAAAATAAAAGAAAGCAAGAGTTATGAAAACCTAACCAGCTTTGCATTAAGAAGGTCTTCTTCCTTGCGAACAAACATTGGGAGGAGTTCAGCAGATTTTTTTGCATCAAATTTTTGAACTGATGCACCGAAAAATCATACTCCAGGCAGTACTACACTCGCAAAACAGACCATAAACAAAAAAGATTAAGAACATGAAATAATCACAACAAAATTAAAACACCTACAAATGTCACTACACCTAAACTAGCACAAAAAAGGGAGATAGGGTTACAAGAACAAAAACCTGTATGAAGTAGGGACGCAGTACAACCCTGTCAGCACTAGAGAAGATCTCATAGGTCTCCGTCTTATCTTTCCACAAGTGTATGAGAAAGTCCATTATGTCTCCTTCCATCTGCTGCCCTTGACCCGAAAAGAGTATAAAAGACACGTCCTATGAGGTCAATCACATTCTCAGGAGGGACTGTAAACATGCATTAGCTTTGCCTAGTACAATTAATAGAAGTTCAGATACTATAACAACAAGTTCACAAAATGGTAGCATGTCTGGTAGAAAAAACAAAAGAAGAAAACACTCACTGATAATACTTCTTCATACGCTCTTCACTAAGCACATATTGTTTCAACCTCCGGGCCTCGGATAGATGATGGTAACTGTTTTTTTAGGGGAGCAATAGGAGAACGCCACTTCATAGGCAATCTTGCTGCTCTCTTTGATGAAGTTATGTTGCCAGACTCAACTGCCGGATTCCTCCTGGTGATGGCAGCATTCTTCCCACATCTCCCAACAACAGTACCAGGATTAGATTTACAATTCTTCGGGTAAGCAATCTTCTCAAAATCATCATCTGACGAAATCACCTCTGCTTCGACTACACCAGCCTTTTTGGAGCAAGGGGTTCGTGGAGCAGCAGAAATATTGACAGCCTTCTTCCCCAACTTGGAAGGAATAAGGGTTCGAGATCTATCATCTTCCCTCGGAGTTGTACTCATCGATTCATCCCTAGGCTGGTGTTCCTGTGACCCGAGGAATGAGTAGTGGTAATCGGTCAAGTCCAACGGCTCCACTGTCCAAAAAAAGGGGGGAAAGACCATCAGATATAACTGAAGTTCAGGTACAACACAATGTACAGTCCAAAAAATATAGAAGACATGGTAACTACTCAAGTTGACCTAAAAAATGTGTTGCATACAAAAACTAATGAAGTTCAGGCACAACCCAAGGCACAGTTCAAGATAAACTGATGAAATGGAAAACATTCAACTACAACTAACAAAATCATAAAAGGGTATCATCTCTAAAGAAGAGAGAAGCATGCTCCTCTCTTTATGCATTCTTGCCTAGACCAGTAGCAGCACTGGAATCGGCATTCTCCTCTCCCAAGCTATCGCTTTCAGTGGCTTCATCATTGTCTCCAGTAGACATTGCAGTGTCGTCGGCAAGGACACCAGTACCAGCTGGAGCAGCTGGAGAATCTGAAACAACAAAAATTGCTGGTTGTGCTGCAGTAGGAAGAGCTGGAGAACCAACATGAATAGCAACCAATGGCTCTACTGCAGGAGACTTCTCCGGGCCTGCAGTAGCACTACCAGTCTCAACAGCAGCCTCGATGGGATCTTTCTCTAAAATGATATCTCCAGCTGTCTTGCCCTGCTCAGCATCAGAAACCCTAGCACCAAGGGATGACTGAGGTTCAGTTTGGTCTAGCACATCGGAGCAGCCGGTGCCTGATACAGCCTTGTCTGCAACCTTCTCGGAAGGAACACTAGCATCGTCATTCTACAGCAAGAACAAAAAAATATTAAAAAATGGGCACATAGTGATAAAATGTATAAGAAGTAGAATAACAAATGAAACAAATAGACAAGAAATATGGTACTTTATTATCACTGCCACGAAGCTCATCAACAATTAAATCAGTTGCGGGGCCAGATTCATGCATAGGGACAGGTGCACTTTCAGGCAAGACATCCTCCTCAACCCTAGCACCATCATCAACAGCCTACAAATAATCATATAGAACACAATGTCTTATTAGGAGAAGTTCACATTACATAATCAAAGAAGGTTCAGCTATAACCACTGACACATGGAGGAAGTCCAAAGACAGTAAAACAAGAAGGTCACATATAAAACTGCTATCATACAGGAGGGAACAAAAAGTGCCTAAGATGGTACAAATGGACAAGAAAAATGGTACTTTATGATCAATCCCATGAACCTCATCAACAATAAAATCACTTACGTGAGAAGATTCATGCACAGGGACAGATGCACTTTCAGGCAAGACATCCTCCTCAACCCTAGCACCAACATCAACAACCTACAAAAAAATCATGTAGAACAAAATATATAATCAGGAGAAGTTCACATTACATAATTAAAGAAGGTCAGCTATAACCACTGACACATGGAGGAAGTCCAAAGACAGTAAACATAGAAGGTCAACCATTCAAACTACTATCATAGAAAAAGGGAACAAAAGGGCCAGTTGTCGGAAGATTAGAAGTTCAGATACTATAGACCCTGAAGTTCAGACATTGTAAACAGAGAAGGTCACCTACGAAAGACTAAAACTAAAAAGAAGAAGTTTACAATACATGGAATCAAGAAGGGCAACCTATGACAAAAAACAATAATAACTGAAAGCTAACTATGAACAAATAATGCAAAGAACTATCAAAAGCCAACATAAAAACAAACCTCTTCGGTATGCTCCTCGTGGCCTCCTTCACGGCCCAAACGAACAGGATCTTGCCTCTCCATCTGTCTGACAACAACATTAGCCTCATCTTCAAAAGGCTTGCAACGAGCATCCTGCATTTCTTTGAACATCCCAAAGCTACCACGGAGGTGGGAAGTGCTCTCACGAAGCTCAGCAAGAAATCTAGCTTCAATAGACAAAACCTCCTTCGAAGACTTAGCATCAAAACCATGGCCGGGAGGAAGAATCCCGTCAACATGACTAAGACGCTCAATAGTTGTCGGAACACGGGCCATCTCCCCATAAACAATTTCCAGAACTCCATCAATCCTAGCAAGGGAAAGATTGGCAGCATCAAACAAACCCTCAGAAGACACGCCACCTGCAGCACTCACGCGGGCAGAACAACCTCCTGGATCTACAGGAGGAGCACCAGTATTGACATCCCTGGAGAATTCAAATCTTGGGGAAGTTCCACTCCCTAGGACGATGGAACGGGGCATAGTAAGAACAGGACGTTCAATATGCCTGAAGAACACAACCTCAGCCTGTGTCTTCCACTGAACACAAAACAAAAGACAACGCATCAAAAAAATGGAGGAACATGGAAAAAATATTGAAGACAGTATCAGAAGTTCAAGTTAAACTACACAGGAAAGAAAGATGCATAGAAACACTCACAGGCAGTTTCCCAAACACCCAGTTGGTTGGGTCATCATCGCCCTTCTTAACCAAATCAGCAGCAGCAAGCTCATATAGCTTGGCCTGATCCATGAAATTGATGCGAGGAGTTCTCAAGTCAACACTAGGCTTCTTGCCAATGATAAGGCAGTACGGATATGTAAGAAGCGGCGCAATGCAACAGCCTGTGGCAGCTTTTCCTCTGCTAGTCCCTAACTGATACCTAGTCACAGCCCTTCGAATGTCATCAACAACCAACTAGCAATAGTCAATTTTTGACATATCTTCAATGACAAGATTCTCAGCCATTGCTCCCTCCCTGGACACTCGTGTTCACGTACCAACAATAATAGCCTTCATGAAAAGAATAAGGTAAAACACCTGCAGAGCCAGATCATCCTTCGTCTCATCGTTCACAAGTTCCCCGAGGATGTTCCGCAGATCCTTTGTCTTGATGTCATCACTCCTCTTGTAGCCAAGTTTGGCCTTCAGCCTCATAACAGAATTATCAAACCCGTCCTCCGAGGGCCTAGGAGGGGTACGATCACCTTGAGGTAATCCAAAAAGATGGTGAATAGCATCACTTGTAACATGCAAAACCTTGTTTGCCTCACCCATGTCCAGAATCATAGTTGAAGGGTCAATCCTCGTGTAGATGTGGCCCATGAAAGGACTAGAAATGTTGGAATCAACCTTCAAGTCAAACACACAACCAAAACCAGCCTTGATAACCCTCGTCTTGTGCCTAAGTTGTAGCAATTTTGCACACAACTTAACCTCTTTAAGTGAGCAGCGAACCGTCTTGTTAAAATGTTTTGGATCATCTCCTCCTTCAACACCTTCTTCGACTGCTTTGCCTCCTCTCTTCCTCATCACAGGCCCCGCCACATCTGATACTGCAAAAAATGCAATGACAGGGAAAAAAGGCAGAACAATGAGATAAACAAACTACACCAAAATTCACTAATGCTGAATTGTAAAAACTACACAAGCAAAAAGAAAATGGACCACAAAATGTATATAGCAGAAGTTCAACCATTAAAAACAAGAAGAACAGTTGCTTTCTAATTGTTAGTAGTGTACATTTCAGAAGTCAACTACGTTTACAAAGGCAGTACAACCATGTATGACCAGAAGTTAAGATGCTTTCTAAATGTAAATTTACAGAGCAGAAGTTCAACCATGTACACCAAGGCATTAAAACAATGTATACCAAGAAGTTAGGCTAATTTCTTCATTGCATATATCCAGAAGTTCAACTATATAAACAAAGGCAGTAATACCAAAATAAACAAAGCAGTCCAGTTAATTTCTTTATGTCTATATATAGCAGAAGGTCAACTATGTTCATCAAGGCAGTAATACATAAACAAAAATAACAATAATTCTACAAAATGTTCTCAAAAACAGTAAACATGAGAGATTCATACCTGATCAGCAGCATTAGCATCATCATCGACAACCTCATCATCAGCGTTGAAATCATCATCATCATCATCATCATCTGGATTAACACGAGAACGCTTCTTGCAACCCTTGTCAACCTTTGTCGGTGCAACCTTGCACTTAACGCCGCATTTATTGCCCTTACCAGATGCACCAACACCAAGCGGAGAAGGTGTAGGCACCGCAGTGGCAAGCAAACGAGGACTACGGCGTGGTGTACTACCACGGGCTTGGCCTTCAACTTCATCGAGTTCTCCAGACTTTGAAACACGTGGACTCGTCTGGGGAGTAACTTCACCAACTATATGCTTCCTCGCTGCGGTCTTCTTGACTTTCTTCTTCATAGGGACAACCATGCCATCAGTGGCACATGGCACGTCTCCTTCAGCAATAGAGCCATGCTGAACTGGGAGCTCACCAACATCACCAGATTCCGGAATATCAGAACCTTTCTGAAGGTGGGCCACCATCTCCTTGTCAAAATTCTCTTGCTTCTCCCTCTTGCGTTGATCCTCTAGAAGAAGCTAAAGGGGCACATCCTCAGGTTGCGTGATAGGTGTAGTGCCATCAACAGACTGTGACTGCATCTCTGACATCTGGAGAGAACACAAAGGCTCTGTAACAGAATCACAACCTTCAATTGATGGAGCCCCCTGCACGGCCGCAGTAGTGTTTTCTACCATAGCCAACTCAGGTAGTACATCATTGATGGTGTTCACAGCTCCCTCATCTGCAGATACATCTGCAAGAACACAAAAACATAGCAAAAAGGAAAATAGTCAGGAACAAATACAAAAACACATGACAAGAACAAGTCCAAAAAACATGGCTCAAGAATATATTTTTTTAAAGAAAAGGAGTTGCACACTAGGTGAAGCAAGAGCTGCAGAAGCCAGATCCTCGAGGCTTAAATTTTTCTCAAGGCTCAAAGCAACCTCAACAATCACAATCAAAGGAACAATAGGTGTTTTAGCCGCATCATATCCTGGAGTATCAATATTAACTTCTTGATCACAGGCATTTTTTCAGAAGTATTAAATTCATCACCAACTACAAAAAATTGAAGTAAAAAGACAGCTGAGTTCTAATCCACGAACCTACACCAACGGAAGTTCTACTTATACATGAATGTCCAATATCTAGAACTTCAACAACACCTAACAAAGCAGTAAAACAATGAACAATCTACAATTTACATACTATAAATAGAACAATCTACACCTTTGGCACTATCTACATATAGAGGAATGTCCATAAGTTCAACAATATATAACAAAGCAGTAAAACAAATGCGCAAAACAAAAATTCAACCAAATTTCATTATAAACAACAATAATTAAAAACAGAAGTTCAACTATGTCACCCAAGCAAGTAGTACACAAAAAAGATGTAGCATGAGAACAAATACTACTTCACACCCAAAACTAACTATCAATAACATGAAAATAAACACAAAAATACAAAGATATACACTATAAATATGAAACATTTGGGAAGTCCAAGAACACTTGGTGACATAGTTCACCATCAATTCATCAAAGAAATTAAGCAACATGTACTAACTTAAAACTAAGGGTAAAATGCAAACACATCACCTATGTCACAAGTTGACACTTTCAAGAATGGGCAGTCCAACAAGACAACCAAGTGAAGAAATGGGAAGACATATAAAAGAAAACTGCTATTTAAAATACAAGATGCATATACATTAAAATACCTGAAGAAGATTTTGAAGCCCTGACAACACAACCCCCTTGATGAATGGTACTCCAAACCCTAGATCAACCTACAAAAAACAGGGGAGAAATTACATATAATTAGCAAGTAGAAAATCATACAACAATACAAAAAGCAACTAAATCAAACCCTAGGATGAAGCAACTAAAACACATCAGCAATTGTGAAAATATGAACAGTAGCACATCTAGGCAAGCACAACAAAAAAAGTATTCATAAACTAAATAGAGCATGTGACAAACACAATCTAGACTACGAAATCAACAGCACTAATGCATTTTGATACATCAGATCAAGCAGCAACCATCACACCACACCCTTCTTACATGCATCTCACGAGTCAAATCACCAAAGGGGAAATCAAATCCACACAAGTCTGAAGGCTGAAATAGCGCACACAAGCATCTCACAAATAAATCTGACCACGGGGGAATGGAATCCACCAAGCACACGCATAAGAACCCTACCTAATCTCCCACCCTACCTAATGCGATTTTCAATGATTAAGTAATTAAAAACCAAAAGAATTATCAAAATTTATTGACGAAGTTCAAGTTGTAAAGTCACAGAAGTTCGGGGGTTTGAAGAAACATTATATGCACACGTCAACAAAAATAGAAATGTACAGGAACAAAAAACTAGTAAGTTCAGGTTAAATACGTACTGAAGTGCTACCATTGTTCAAAGTATGCAAACATGATACAAAAAAATAGAAGTATGTCTACATACTTGGTACTTATCCCACGGTTATAGACTAGACAAACTCAAAACCAATTAAAAAAATTGAAAATTACCAACAAAAAACAAAGAAATATAGAGCACAATGCTGCACCGCCTTGCAACGTGGAAACCCAGAAGTTCAATCACTGGTTCAATAGAAGTCCAGCTTCTACTACAGACCTTGGGAATAAGAAGTTCAAATAGTGATGATATAAAAGTCCAGGTTTATGTAAAACCTCGAAATAGCATATAGAAGTTCAGGATAGTTATTAACTGAAGTCCAACAAGCTATTACATAACGAGAACATACTACAAAAAAATAAAAAATATATGCATATCAATCGGCCAAACAATTCAATGGGCTTGCTGCACAACCAATGCAAAGAGTGAAAAAATGACAATAAAATGAAAGAAATATAGAGGACATGCTGCACAACCTTGCAAAATAAAGGAAAATTAGAAGTTCAGGTATGAACAACACAGAAGTCCAGCTTGTACAACGGCCATTAGATGACACATAAAATATGAATGAACGAATTCGTCTGAAGCATAAAATCTTCTGCGCCTGATTAAAACACGTCTGCACACCCTTGTAAATGATCTGCCAACAACATTTCCCCAAGAAAAATGACCAGAGGGCAAATCCAGAAACCGAAAATAAACTTGTGCAACAACCGCGGGAGTGCCAACATCACAACGCCAGAAATCAAACCGTATGGACCCTCTAGGTTGAAATTGATGACACAGTAAGCCTTCAATTTCACTATAGTACACAAATCAGCGATCAAACATGACAGGAAAACAAGAAATCGCTGATGGCGGAGGATACATCTCGGGCGGATGAAGAACAGGGCCGGTTCCAAATTCACTTGAAATAACAAAAATTTGTGCAACAAAATCGTACCAAAACACAATTCCCATCATGCCAGAGCTTCGACAACACCCACAGCAAGCATTAAACTTGCAACAGACACAAGTTCATCATCACCCAAGAGAAAATTTGCCAATGAGCGTGATTCCTATTTAAAACACGCATTTAGTTGCTAAAAAACGTGTCCACATTACACTTACATCACAAACAACACGACTGATCAGAAAAACTTGCGGTAGAAGCCATGTTACGAAGATAGCCCGAAGGCCGAGTTCGTACAGGAAGAAGTCTAGGTTGTGTAACTCACGAAGTCTAGGTTGTGATCAGAATATTATTCTCATCCCATGATCGGAATAGTGTTTGTGTGTGTGTGTGTGTGTGTGTGTAAGCCTCTGCTGACTAGATGCATTAATTGTTTGGTATATACATATATTAACGCTTCTTTCTTCCTTTAGCCCTCCGGATCGAGACAAACATTTGTAAGGAGACGAGGCCCGAAGAAAAGGCTGGGCCAGGATGAAAGGTTCATGATCGAAGTAGTCGCTCCAGATGGCGAACCGATTGCTTCCAAGCGGGCCAAAGAAAAATTTGTACATCAATGCGGAGTTGTTGTTAGGGACAGCGTCCCGATCAGCATCCAATAATTGAATAAGAAGAAGGACCCGTAAGTTCCTTATGTCGACGATAGACAGAAAGATGAGCTTTGGAACTCGCTGATGACAAAATTCAGCCTACCGGTAGAGAAGGATCCGAATAACCCAGTTATACAACGACAAGTCAACTCGTGGGCTCTTAAGAAGATGGCAGAACTATTGAAGAACTGGAAGAAAAAATTGAACCAGTTTGTCAACAAAGACGAGACTCCAGAATTCACCGGTCAATAAGCGAAGATAAAAGATCACTGGCCCGCATTTGTGGTGTACAAGAAATTGGACAAAGCTAAGAAAAGGTGAGAGACAAATAAGCTAAATGTTGCAAAGAAGAAGTCTCACCATTTTATGGGGTCAGGTGGCTACAACAAAGCCCGGCCTATGTGGGACATAGCTGAGCAAGACCTGCTTGCTAAAGGGGCCCAACCAGAGACATTGAACTGGCCCGATCGGGCAAGGACTTGGTTCTTCCGGGTTGGGGGACTTTGGACCTAGAAACGAGGAAATGTGTTTACACGAAATCTCAACTTGAAATGCCCATCAAAAAGCTTCAGGAAGCAATCCAGGAAGTGCGGGAAGGGAGATTCTGCTACTTCTTGAGCTTGCATTAGTATTTCCCTTGAAGAGGAAAGGTTGATGCAACAAAGTAGAGATAAGTATTTCCCTCAGTTTGAGAACCAAGGTTTCAATCCAATAGGATAAGAATGCACAAATCACCAATACCTGCGCAAACAATCAAACACTTGCACCCAACGCGATAAAGGGGTTGTCAATCCCTTCATGGTCACTTGCAAAAGTGAGATCTAATAGAGATAGATAAACAAAAGATAAAATATTTTTGAGTTTTTTATTTATAAATCTGAAAGTAAAAGATTGCAAAATAGTAGATTAGAAACTAATATGATGGAAAATAGACCTGGGGGCCATAAGTTTCACTAGAGGCTTATATCTTGAAGGCAAATAATACCGTGGGTGAACAAATTACTGTCGAGCAATTAATAGAAAAGCGCAAAGTTATGATGTATCCAAGGCAATGATTAAGCAATATAGGCATCACGTTCGTGTCAAGTAGACCGAAACGATTCTGCATCTACTACTATTACTCCACACATCGACCGATTCCTGCCTGCATCTAGAGTATTAAGTTCATAGAGAACAGAGTAACGCATTAAGTAAGATGACATGATGTAGAAGAATTAACTCAAGAAAAATATGATAAAAACCCATCTTTTTATCCTCGATGGCAACAATGCTATACGTGCCTCGCTACCCCTACTTTGTCACTAGGTGAGTACACCGCAAGATTGAACCCAAAGCTAAGCACCTCTCCCATTGCAAGAAAAACCAATCTAGTTGGCCAAACCAAATCAATAATTCAAAAAGAAATAAAAAGATGCCAAATCATGCATATAGAATTCAGAGGAGAATCAAATAATATTCATAGATAAGTTGATCATAAATCCACAATACATCGGATCTCGACAAACACACCGCAAAAGAAGATTACATCAGATAGATCTCCAAGAACATCGAGGAGAACATGGTATTGAAATCAAAGAGAGACAAGAAGCCATCTAGCTACTAGCTATGGACCCGTAGGTCTGTGGTGGACTACTCACGCTTCATCGGAGGGGCTATAGAGTTGATGTAGATGCCCTCCGTGATCAAATCCCCCTCCGGCAGAGTCCCAGAAAAGGTCCCTAGATGGGATCTCACGGGAACAAAAGGTTGCAATGGTGGAAAAGTGTTTTCATGGATGCTTCTGGTGGTTTGGGAATGATTGCAAATATATAGGAGGAAGATCTAGGTTAGTGGGTCACCGAGGGGCCCACAAGGTAGGGGGACGCGCCCTCCACCCTTGTCGCCACCTCGTGGTTCTTCTGACTTGGACTCCAAGTCTCCGGTGTGTCTTTTGATCCAAGAAAAATCATCGTGAAGTTTTATTCAGTTTGAACTCTGTTTAGTATTCCTTTCTGCGAAGCTCAAAAACAAGGAAAAAAACAAAAACTGGCACTGGGCTCTAGGTTAATAGGATAGTCTCAAAAATAATATAAAATAGCATATTAATGCATATAAAACATCCAAAACAGATAATATAATAGCATGGAACAATTAAAAATTATAGATACATTGGAGACATATCAGGTTCCATCTCGACAAAGAGAAGGATGATCTGTCAAAGGCCCTCGGGAATCCTGAACACCTTGGATGAACACAAGGCACATCAGGCTCTGTTGGGTGGAAGTATGGTTTTCCAGACAACAGTGCCACTTATAGAAGCAGGGGGAGAAAGAAGAAAGAGGAAGCAGACCAAATGCAGTTGATGGAACAAAGATTAGCGAAACTAGAGGAACTTGAGAGCCAGCGAGCTATCGACCCACCAACTCAGTGGCACGAAGATCCTTCATTGGATACTGCACACAAAACTACCCCACCATCTCAGTAGAGAAGCAGCATGGCTTCCACGAAGCTCGTTCAGCCTGGTATCACGGTTCCTCGCTACCCCGTGGATGGTATCACGGAGAATCAACATTGTCAGCTAATAATGAAATGACATAACCTAACCTTGAAGGTGGCGGTCGGTTATGCCTTACCTCCTCGACCTGATGCAAATTTTCATTTCGCTCCGGTTCCAGATGGCTTTGCTATTGTCAGGGTGGATGAAATAATGAACGGATTTGAGGAGATGGAGCTTGAGTACCCTACAGGTGAAGGGGGGATTCATCTGGGAAATGCCTTAAGGACTACCTGTCTATGGAGAAAGGAAAACATCTTGCTTCCAAACTGGACACCGCGTTAGCCGGAGGAGGCCCCTCAGCAGACTTAGCCGGAGGAGGCCCCTCAGCACACTCCACATAGTCTAGCTCTACTATCTCCACTACCACAGTCTTCTCCGGCGCATCAGTCGTCTCTGCCGCGTCAGCGGACTCCAACGGAGGAGGCCCCTCGGCAGAATCCTCCTCTGCCTCAGTTGTCTCCGCCTCGTCAGTGGACTCCGCCTCCTGCTCATGGTGTTTAGCAATCTCACTAATGTTTTGACTGGGGTAGTGCCTGGTACCACTCTTGGTGATTACTTACCCGATGATGTACATTTCGAAATGGCTAAGGTAGCAGTGCCATTTAGATATGAGCACGGGAAGTCTCGCGTAAAACCTGAGGAGCTCCCACATCTATCAATGATGATGCAAAGATTACATAACTAGTACTTGGAAACCTACAAGGATGGGACCGACAGTATGTTGGTGGAAATTATAGATGAGCACGATTTCATTGGAGTTGACCTAGTGTATGTTGAATTTGAAGAATTATTTCCGTTAAACAATCAAGAGGCCCTCAACAAAACTCTCATGACTTGGTATTGTCTGTAAGTATTATTTCTGTAATTAAGTCTCTAGCTCAACAAGTTCATTGCATGTATATATAATTATCCTCACTATATTATGCAGATTGAAGATCCTCGAATGCAAAAGAGGACGAATCTACTGGGTTCATTAGCCCAAATACCGTAAATGGGTATACGGTACAAAAGAGACCCGACGATACTGAGGAAAACTTGTTAAACGCGTTACTTCGACATCAAAACAAAAGGGAAATACTCATTCCTTATTAAAACTTCAAGTGAGTGTTAATTACTGCCTTGTGCATATTATGTTTCGCTTACTCGAGGTTAAGTGTAATTGAGAGTTGTGCATGCGCAGCTTCCACTTTATTCTACTAGCCATTCAGCTTGACGCGAGAAAAGTAATTGTCTTGGACTCGAGACGTAAAGAGCCTAAGGAGTGGGTGGACATGAGTGAAATGCTCTAGAAGTAAGTTCAATCATTATCGCGCCATATCGGCAACTTTTGTTCATTTCCTGATATCAAGTAATCATTTTCTTTGTCAGGCAGGGTTTGGAAAAAGTTCACCAGAATGGTACCGGGTCCAGAGAAAAAGGAGCTGCAATTTCTACTCCCCAAAGTAAGTAGTACTAGCTAGTTCCGCACATCTATCATTGATTCTAGTTCATCAATACCATTATCATGCTTGATTATCATTTTGATTAAACTCTATTCTTGTAAAATGCTTGTGGCAGGCACCCGGGAATCATTTGTGTAGATACTACATTTGAGAGCTCATGCGCCACTCGACCTCTGAGCGGTCACAACTTTATTATATTTCCATCAATTGGGTTGTGTGTGTGTGTGTCTGTCTATATATATATATATATATATATATATATATATATATATATATATATATATATATATATAAACACTATTCTGATCACGGGATGAGAATAATATTCTGATCACAACCTGACCTGCCCCGCTAGTAGTACGGTGAACTTTCGTGTGAACTAGGTTGAACTTCCGCTAACATTGCCCAAATGGGGCTTGCGATATATCGTTGGAAAGCTATAGACACTAGTATCATACCCAACTTAAATTTTTGGCAAAATGTAAGCGGTTTAAGAGCACTTTTGAAAACCATTTTTTCTTCACACAAAAAATGTGAATCGTATTTTCGATCACATTTCTAAACCGTTTATCGGAATGAGGCATATAATATGGCATTGGAAAGCTACTGCAAAACCACTACTTCCACATGTTGAAAGTTTTCTCTAATTCTCTATGGTTAAAGAGTAATTTGAAAAACGTAAAATTTCGCAAACCAAACAGCCGAGTTCGTATTTTCGATGTCATTTCTAAACGGCTAATCCAATTGAGGAATATGATACGGCGTCGGAAATCTTATGAAAATGCGCAAATTTTGCATGTTGAAAGTTCTTTCTGATTTTGAACGGTTTAAGAGTAATTTAGAAAACGGTACAAGTCCTACTGAGTTTGTATTTTCAAGCTAATTTTTTAACCGTGCGTCCGAATGCAGCAAATGATACGGCGTTGGAAAGCTTGAACAAATGCAAAACTTTTTGGTATGTATTATTTCTCCCGATTCTCTATGGTTTTAAGTCAGTTTCGAAAATGGCGAAAAATGTATTTTCGCCGTATTTTCTACACACTTTACCGGAATGACGCAAATAATATACCATTGAAAAGCTACGGAAAATGCGAAACTTTCTCGTGTTGACAGTTTTCTCTGATTCCCAACTCTTTTCAAGTAATTTCAAAAATGGCGAGATCATTCGTTCTGCCTTTATCGAGAAACAGATTCGTGAAAAATGCATCGCGTGAAGTACCTGAACTTCTCGGTATGAAACTTTGAACTTCACTCTGTTTTTCACATGCTTTTTTTGACCGTAGCTCTCCATCTACGCATCGGAAAACTCACCGGAATTGATCAAGTGATATACCGATGGAAAGCTTATGTAGACACGCAACTTTCCCGTGTTAATCATTTTTTCATACTCGCAATGGTTTTAAAAGTTTTTCATCTGAAATTCATTCGGTGTAATAGTTGACCTTCCAGTTGTTTTCACGTTGAACTTCCATGACGTATTTTCATTTGTAATTTTCTCATACATTCGTCAATGTCACACAAATGATATTTCTTTTGTACAAACCTTTCTCACAATAATTTTTTTAACTTTCTTCGACCGAGGACTTTGAACTTACACAAACGATTTCCTACTGTTTTGAAGTAAATTAGAAAATGGCAAGATCATGATTTCTGCCTTCATCGCGAATGGAAATACGCTGCGTGAGGTAGTTTAACTTGTCGTGCATGTCTGTTCGAACTTCACACTGTTTTTAATGTGTTGTTCTTTGCACTGCGTGAAGTAGTTGAACTTCTAGGACGTGTCTGTACGAACTTCACTCTGTTTTTGACGTGCTGATTTTTTTACCTGGTGTTTTTTGCACTATGTGAAGTAGTTGAACTTCTGGGGCATCTCTATTTGAACTTCACCCTGATTCACTATTTTTGTATTTTTCTTATATGAAATACACACCATGTAGTACATGAACTTCCGGTTGTTGTCACTTCGAACTTCTCTCTGGTTTGAGAGAATTATTTTAAAACACAAAAATAACATATTTTGTATGTATATTGGACATCTAAATACACGGTGAACCTCTCTCAGAAGAATTTTTCAACTTTTCCTCGCCGAGCACTTGAACTTCTAGCAACCATTTTTTTCGTTTATGAGTTGTTTTTAAAAGTGCAAAAAATGGTGTTGTGTTTTTTATTTTTTGAACAGGTAAATCCTATGTTTTAATAAAATCCGAACTTCTCTGATATTTCAATTTGAACTTCACCTTTTTATATTTTGAGTAAAGAATTGTATTCAATTTTTATACGGAAAAAATCGAACATGGAAATACAAGGTGAACCTCTCTCGCAAAAAATTTTGAACTTCCCCGGAAAGAGCACTTGAACTTCTTTCAACAAACCTTTTAAACTTTTATTTTTCTATACTTTTATTCTCACCTGAAATGCATTCCCTGTAGTACTTGAACTTCTCGTTGTTTTCACTATGAACTTCTTTGCACGGGTAAGAATTCTTTGAATACATCAAAACGTGTTTTAAATGGTATACATGAAAATTTTAAACCGTTCATCGAAATGTGGCACATAATATACTAGGTGGAAAGCTTATGAATCGCAACAAGTTTTTCATGTAGACATGTATTACAAATTCGTTGTCGTTTGAGAGAAGTTTTTAAAATGGCAAAACAACGTTGTTTTTTGCTTTTTAAAACAACATATAAATGAACGATGGGCGTGTCATAAATATATTTTTTAAACCATGCAGGGTGGAGCACGTAACTTCTTGTAACAAACATTTTAGGCTTTTAGTTTTGTATTCTTTTATTCTCTTTTGAAACGAAGTAGTTGAATTTCCCGCTGTTTTCACCTTGAACTTCTGTCACGTATTTTTGTTCAACCTCTCTCACAAGAATTTTTGAACTTTCTCGGGTAGAGCACTTGAACTTCTAGCAACAAAAAACTTCTAGCAACCGTTTTTAACTAATTTCAAAAACCGCGAGATCATGCGTTCTGCCTTTATCGCGAAACGAATTCTTCGAAAATGCGCCGCGTGAAGAACTTGAACTTCTCGGCATGTCTACCTGAACTTCACTCTATTTATCACGTGTTTTTTTTTGCTCGTAGATCTCCATCCACTGCTCGTAGCTCTCCATCCATTCACCGAAATTGAGCAAATGATATACCAATGGAAAGTTGTTGTAAACACGCAACTTTCCCGTGTTGATCATTTTTTTATACTCGCGACGGTTTTAAAAGTTTTTCATGCGAAATTCATTCAGTGCAGTAGTTGAACTTCCTGTTGTTTTCACGTTAAACTTCTGTGACGTATTTTCGTTTGTAGTTTCTCATCCATTCGTTAGTGTTACACAAATGGTTTTCCTTTTGTACAAACCACTCTCACAATAATTTTTTTAACTTTCTCCGACCGAGGACTTGAACTTATAACAGCAAAACTTTTAATCTTGCTTTTTTATTCTTTTTAATACAAAATGTACACCGTGTAGTACGTGAACTTCTGGCAGTTATCAATCTGAACTTCTCTCGATTACGTGAAAATATCTGAGTTTTTTATAAATATTAATCTGAATTTCTTAATCCTTTTTTATGAATTCTGGAGCGCTCTATTTTTTAAAAGTTGAACTTCTTATTATTTTATTTTTGAACTTCTTGTTTCCATTCTTTAATAACAAGGAAAATCTGAGTTTTCTATAATCATCGAACTTCTCCATCTTTTTAATATGGACTTCCTGGTTTTATTTTCTTAATCTTTATAATTTGAATTTTTTATTTTCTTTTTGAAATCAAATTCCTCCCAAATAATAACTGAACTTCTTTGTGGATTGAGAGAATTATTTTAAATGCAAAAAAACTAATTTTTTGTTTTCGAACATGGAAATACAAGGTGAACATATCTCGCAAGAATTTTTGAACTTCCCCGGACAGAGCACGTGAACTTCTTCAAACAAACCTTTTAAGGTTTTAGTTTTCTATTCTTATCTGAAACACATTCCGTGTAGTAGTTGAACTTCCCGCTGTTTTCACCTTGAACTCATGTCACGTATTTTTGTTCAACCTCTCTCACAAGAATTTTTGAACTTTATCGGGCCGAGCACTTGAACTTCTAACAACAAAACCTTTAGCCTTTGCTTTTTCATTATTATTTTTCATACAAATGCACCCCGTGTAATACGTGAACTTCTGGGAGTTATCAATCGAAACTTCTCTTGGTTACGTGAAAATATCTAAGTTTTTTATGAATTTTAATCTGAATTCTTAATCCTTTTTTATGAATTTTGAAGCTCTCTATTTTTAAAAGGTGAACTTCTTGTTATTTAATTATTGAACTTCTTGTTTCCATTCTTTAGTAACGAGGAAAATCTGAGTTTTCTATAATCATTGAACTTCTCCATCTTTTTAATATGGACTTTCTGGTTTTATTTCTTAATCTTTTTATGAAATTTTGAAGCGCTCTATTATTAAAAGTTGATTTTTTTTTGTTATTTATTATTTGAACTTCGTGTTTCCATTCTTTAATGACGAGAAAAACCTTGCCTTTTTATTCATTTTTCTCATATTAAACACACACCATGTACTACATGAACTTTTTCCATTTTTATAATTTGAATTGTTTATTTTCTTTTTTGAAATCAAATTGCTATCAAATAATAACGAACTTCTTTGTGGATTGAGAGAATTATTTTAAAACACAAAAAACAATTTTTTGTGTGTTTTCGAACATGGAAATACACGGTGAACCTCTCTTCCAAGAATTTTTAAACTTCTGACGGAAGAGCACTTGAACTTCTAGCAACAATAAATTTAGACTTCGCCTTTTTATTCTTTTTGCTCGGATGAAACACACACCATGCAGTATGTGAACTTCTGGCTGTTATCACTTTGAACTTGTGTTCATTTCACTTTAGTAACGGAAAAAACCTGAGTTTTTTACACACATCCAACCGCTCTAATTTTTTTTATTTGAACTTCTTTGTGTGTTTTCTAGAAATGTGAAAATTGGAGTTTTGTTACAAACATCAAACTTCTTCGTTATTTCGAATAGAACTTATTGGTCTTGTTCTTTAGTAACCGGAAAAAACTGAGTTTACAAATAAATATCAAACTGCTCTGCTTTTAAAAATTGAACTTCTTGGTTTATTTAGTAATGAGAAAAAACTGAGTATTTAATATGCATTGAACTACTCCATTTTTTAAAACTGAACTTCGTGGTTTTAATCTTTAGTATCGGGAAAAATCTAAGATTTTTATAAACATCAAACAACTTCATTTTTTAAAATTAGGCCTTCTTGGTGTTATTCATTAGTATAGGGAAAAGTCCTAGTTATGTAATAAACATCGAACCGTTCACTTATTTAAATTTGAACTTCCAGATCTTAAAAAATACAGGGGGCACATCCATGTTTATAAACCTTTTAAACTACTCGGTATTTTTCATTTGACTTTCTTGGTTTTGGAATAAAAAATTTGAACTTCTATGTTATTTAAATTTGAAATTCTCCAATTTTTTACTAAAATATAGAAACACCATTTTTTATTAACTTCTCGAACTGCTCCATTTTTTACTTTTTTGAACTTCTTGGTTTATTCTACGGTACCAGGGAAAGTTACAGGTTTCTAATAAATATTGAAGCAACCTATCTTTAAATTTGAACGTCAAGGTGTGTTTTAGAAATGGTTGAACTTACAAAACAAAATTATGTTTTTTTCCACCTTTCTATGAACTTACTGTGTTATATCTTGTGAAGTTTTGTCTTTTGTCTCGTGACATTTTTAGGCATTTTTTTGCTGTAGGTGAAATGGCCTTGGCGGTCTTGTTTTTTTCAATGATGATTTTCTTCAGTATGTGGTACACGTGAACTTATCAATTTCTGAAACATGAACTTCTCATGCTATTGAAATTCAAGAAAATTACAGACAACAATACACAACACTTCCTGTGCTACATGCATTTACACAAATATTAATGCACACATCTGAAAGAGCATAAAGTTCACACGCTGAGTTCAAAAAAAATAGAGTGAAATTTTTGAAGAATTTTTTTCAATTGGTTTGCACGTTGAACCGCATCATCATTGGAAACAAAAAATCTATAAGTAAGTTGTCTTAGTTTTTCTATAGGTATCAGAATAGATACTTGAACTTCGAATCACAAGATTACATAGGAACATATATATTGTGCGCACATACAGAGACAAAAGGTATGTGTATTACTTTTTCTTGCTTAATAAAATACTATTCTCTTGTGGGAATAAACACAAACACTTGTTGTGCGCACGAGCTGGTTACAATATCTGAAACTTTTTCTTCAGTTCGTGTGCACACACGCAACACACATGCACCACACCATAACAATGCTCTAGCACAGGACACACCCAACATAACAAGCGCTACCTCATTCCAACCTTTATACGAATAAAGAGAAATCTGAATGTTTTGCTTGTTAAACCTTCAGATCCATAATAATAATAAACAAGTGCTGACCACATGCTTTTTCAAACAGAGCACATTGTATTTATTTTAGGACACGAAGCATGAATGATTAGTGAATAAGCAATATAAAAGAGGAATTTTGCTAATTGCATATACGTCCATATTTGTATCATAGAGAGATCAAAGATAGAGAGATGCTGCTTTTTTCCCTTATATGTTGGTTTGGTTCTCTTTTATCAGTACAACTAGAGTTCCTACCGGACATTAGCACAAACACATTACTACCAGCCAAAGCATAAAATTGCTAGCATGTTATGGCCGCGCCCTGATTCGTGATGCATGGGAAGGGGAAGCAGTGGAGCGGCTGAGCTCCACCGGCCAGTCACGGGGTGTCACAGGTGTGTCCACGGCGGATTTAGGAGCTACAACATCAGTAGAAACCGAACTGTAGAGTGCATAGGAGCCGACCTTCACTCCAGCGCTGAGGAGGTGACGAGCATGTCGGAGGAGGCCGGTGGTGACTGAAACTGTAAATACTAAAGAGGCATCCGTAACAAAAAATTTGAGCAGACCTCCAACTTTTGTCCCTGCAGTGTCTTCGGTTCTTCACCTTCCACTCATCCCTTTGCAAGCAACAAGCTACACCACCGTTTCCCTTGCTGGCTGCCGTAACAACGCAATCATTGTTAGTCTATTCATGATCACTACAAGCATAGATCACACCAGATATTCCCAATAGAAACATAAGTTTTATCAGAAGAAAAAAAGATTATTCTTTGCATTAATGAAGTTCATTTTTTTCACTTTTACTAAAACATACTGAGTCCAAAAGATAGAACACATTCATCTCCTCAGTCCTTACGAGTAAAGTAAAAACAGGGTATGTACAAATGTTCATCCCAAAAGAACACCGGTCATGAAATTTTCAGCACCATAATTGCAAAACTCATTTCTTTTAACTGTTAAGAACTGATGATTTTCTTTTGTCAATGAACTCTTCTAACATATGTACTAGAACTTCTAAAAATTCAACATTTTTTTGTAATGGATATAATGAACTCCTTAATTTCAGACATGAAAATTATAGAATTTTGTTTATAGGCAATCAAACTGATGTACAGAGTTGACGAGAAGGTTGACGGAGAGAGACAACGTCGTTGCAGCCGAAGCCGGTGTAAGCTGTTGGCCTCGTCGAGACGACATCGTTGCAGCCGAAGACGGTGTAGGCGGTTGGCCTCGTCGGCGACGTGCTGGAGGAAGGGAGTGCTGTCGCCGATAGCGGGAGATGAGGCCCGTGGAGGCACAGGGTCCCGCGGCCGCCAGCTTGAGGAGTAGTGTGTGTAAAAAAGATAAAATTGCAAAATTCAGTACACTTTCTATAGAACATCAAAACAACAACATTCAGTTCATCTTCACAAAGGAGGACTGTTGTAGCATCTAGATTCGAAGGAGAAGCAGCATGCTAGAATAAGTTGGACTGCATATATTCTTCTTTTTGAACTTTTGCAACAAGTTAGAACTCTGTATGCAGGTCATGGGGAGGTGAGCGGCGGCAGTGTACGCAGGCCTGAACATTGTTACTACCCAAAATCACAAACGTGCTAACTGCAGAAAAAAATCACAAACGTACTTAACATGGATGGGATGGAAGTGCTGTGCTCACCCTCACCTTGACTGCTCTGGACTGCTACTCGCGATGGCCCCGACCTCCCTGACACTGCGGGGCTGGACTGGGATGGCGTTGTGTCCCCGTCAGGGCAATCGGGAGGAGGCAGAGGTGTGGGAACCGGGATGAGGAAGAAGGGCGGCGTGGGAGCTCCACTTTGGGTGATCGTGCCAGAGTGGGGAGGCGCTGGGCAGAGCCGAGAAAAGCTTGGATCCCCGCCGATGGCCCCCAATTTTTCTGGAATAGGAAGCAGGCAGAGTGAGCCGGGGCAAGTAGGCGACTAATGTGGCGTCGGTTCTCCGGGGGAACGCAGGTGGGTGTGCACAGCAGGAAGTTCCGGGGAGGAGATGAAGGTGGGGTGATGGCGAGATTCAGGGGCGATCGGGCGGGGCAGCGATCGGAGTTGGGGGCAATGGGGGCGGGATGACGGCCGAAGCCAGGGG
>NC_041381.1:192139263-192185065 GCF_002162155.2 Triticum dicoccoides
GGGAGATGGGGGCGGGGTGTCGGGTGGGGCGGCGCGAGGGTCAGCGCGGCGATGGGTCATCGGCGGGAGGCTCACCAGAGCCGGGGGCTGGAGGTGGGTTGGGGTGGAGCTGTGCTGCCATGGGGATTTCTGGATCGGGGTGGGGGAGGTTAGGGACGGACCGACACCGTTGGTTTTCTGTTGATCTCGGGAACGCCTCGTCGCTGCGTATATAGAGGGCGGCGTGATCCAAATAACTATTCTAATCGCAGGATTAGAATAGCGCTGTCATATATATAGGACTGGACTATTCTGTTACCCGTAACAGAATATAAGGAGCGATCCGACGAACTGAGAAAAAAAAGGAAAAAAGACCGCCGTCCCCGACCTGATAAGCTCCCCCTCCACCAATGCGCCACCGGGGCCTCCCCTCCCCCGCCGCGCCGCCACTGCCTCCCGCTCCCCCAGCACGCCGCCGCGGCCTCCCCTCTCCCCCACCGCGCCGCCGCTGCCTCCCGCTCCCCCAGCACGCCACCGCGACCTCCCCTCTCCCCCAGGCGCCGTCGTCTCCCCACCTTTTCCCTCAGCTCCGGCCACCGCCCCCACCCTCTCCCCGGCTCCGGCCGCTGCCCCCACCCTCTCCCTCGGCTCCGGCCGCCGCCCCGACCTTCTCCCTGGGCTCCGGCCACTGCCCCGCACTCCAACCACGGATCGACCCATCGTCGTTGCCCTGCACCAGATCGCGCCACCCAGAACCACCCGTCGCCACCACGTCCTCCCCGCGCTGCCGCTATCTCTCCTTGCTCCACCGCCAGCCGAGCACCTCCTCACCTCCATTGTTGTTCAGCACTTCCTCCAGTTCCTCCCGTGAGGGCTGCGCTCATCCACTCCTACTGCTGATCGAGCTCACTCCAATCCCTCCACCATGCTACCTCCTCCCGCTGATGAGGCTCCGTTGATGCAGCGCCCCGGCCGTTCACTGTCACCACCCCGGGCCGTTCAACGAGACAGCGCCAAGTCGTTCGACACCGCAGCTCGGGAGGCTGCCTCCTTTGACAGCTCCTGATCTCTGGAACTGCCATGGCTCCCTTCCGGCACAACTCGCTGTCGACAACCTCCTTTGACAGCTCGCCTTTGAGGCCCACCAGACTCACACGACGACGCTGGCCGTCCACAGCCACCACCACAGGCCGTTCACAGCCACCACTCATGGCCGTTCACAAAAAACACCCCAAAGTGCATACCATACATGAGGACAAGGGTGAGGTATGTGCTTGTCTGTGTCAAGTGATTTGTGCCAGGCTTTCACCAAAAATTTACCTCGGTCCTTAGTTCTAACATGGAAATAATTTTCAATTGCAGGAGCCAGGAGGAGGCAGCAGGAAAGAGCTAAGCGATCTTCAGTTCACGTTTGCTACGATTTTCAGTCCAGCCGGCTTACTATTTCATCACCAGGGTAACTAAAAAGCTCTGCGTCTGATAGAATATCTCTTGTTATAACTTTTAAATTTGTCTAGATGCGAGGAACAAAATCTCCAGCGAACTTTTGCTTTGCTGATATAAATCAAGCTCTGTTTTGTTGTTGAGAAACAACAGTATGTTAGCAGCAGGAGTTAAAAAATCAGCTGCTTTCAACTAAATCAAAATGTGTCGCGCAAGTTCAGGTATACCTGCTGCAGGAGTTCAAAAAGCTGAAGAAACGAAGCTCAAACCAAGTTTAAAAACTGTTTCCTAGTTGTTTTTGGTTAATTCGTTGTTATGGACAGTAAAAAATACACACTGTTGTGTAATGCATGTGTGTATTGTAATTGTAATTGTGGTTTGGAGTTCAGGAAAAGATAACAAAAAGGGACGCGGCGATTCGGTGCTCAGGCTCATCTTCACCTGATATCTAGGACGTTGGCTGATGCGTTGGGATTGGGAAAAGAAGGACAGACGCGTCAGAGCTGGTTCCACCGAAAAGTAAAATACAGTCCCTATACGGGCGTGTTGTGACGGTTTTCGCCCGGGTTCCCGTTAATTAATCGGGCAATTCTCTTCTACTTAATCAATGAAAATGGCAAATCTTTTGCCTCGTTCCAAAAAAAAGAATATTTGTATTTCGGTCAAAATTGCATTGGGCAAAATATTTAAGTAAACGTGAATTTGAGCAGATTTAAGTAGAACACAAATTTCATCCAACTCTGGTTATATTTCAGTCAAAGTCAAGTCAGATTTTTTTTTTCACTCGGCCAGACTGAACCGAAATAACAATGCGGTTGATTTCAGTGATGGCCCAATTCTGATCGCAATCGAGAAAATGAGCTGTGATAAAACATTCCATAGATCCAAAGTACATTATGGTCAACTGTATTCCCTCCTCACAAAATATCATTAGTGGATTCGTAAGGATTGCGACTTCTTTTAGTTATCTTTATTATTATTCTTTGTTGCGACTGGTGCTACTGTGCATTATATTTTTCTTAAAACACTTGGTTCTTGGGTTGATCCATTAGGATGATGGTGCAGTAGCCATTGTACTTAAGAACTTAAAGGCTGATCTCGGCAACATACGCAACGAGGTAAATCCACATTGTGAACTGATAACCAAACAGTCAGTCTTTTACTTCCAATTCTCTGTTGGCAATCTCACAGATATGAATTGTCTCAATTCTCTTAGGTTATCAGAATGATTGCTGGCATGTCTGAAGATCAAACATGCATTGCCACCTGGGATGTGCCTGAAACAGTTGAAGGGAAAATGGTCTGTGTCCATTGCATCTCTTGTGTTAAATAGCTTATCCTAGAGTAATACAGATTAATATTAGTTTGATGTTGTTCCGAGCAGATTTGCCTATTCCTGTGACAAAATTGATGTGTGCATGGCTCTCTTGTCCCTTAACAAAATTGATGTGCAAGTCCCAGCAGGTTCCAATCAAGTTAACGGCTTTTCTTCTGGTACTTTGATGGCTTGATTATTTAGGAGGATCGATGCCTGAAAACAGGAGTTCATGTGCAGAACAAAGAAGCAGAGATGAAGAGGTGTCAAGATAAAGGAACTCACATGGGAAATTCTGAATCTTCAAGGCTCGTTTCATGTATTTAATATTTTGAACTGTTAAAGATGTTATTGTACTTTTTGTCTATTGATATGTGTTTAGAATAATTATTCACAGTAAAATCTGTGTTTAGAATAACTATTGAAGATGATATTACATGGGATTCAGCTTCTATGCCTAGAATAAGTATTCACAGTAAAATCTGGATGTGCATAGCAGCTAGTATGCAAAGTTGATCATGGTGCTACTGGCAGGCGCTTGCACTGTTTTGTTCTTCGCTGATCATATCAGCTTGTAAAATCTATACAGTATAGGCTAAGCAATACTGCGTATTGGCCTTTTCTAACAGGTGTTCAGTTTATAAAAAGGTTGGCCAACAAAATTATTCTGTAGCAAGCCTAGACATCTGTCGCTAGAACTCTTAGCAGCGGGCAGCTAGTTGCATAGCAAGAATTATTTTACACAAAGCAGTCCGCATGGCACCGCAGGCAGATGAACTCGCGGACGCGGACGTTGCTAATCCTGCAATTAGCGCTTGCGGATGGTGCGGAAGATGGCGGAGGCGCAGCAGACTTGTCCACTTGCACCCTGAATCGCGAATTTGGAACAGTCAATCAGAAAATTCGCAGACGAGCCAACGAGAAGTGTGATTAAGCTTGTGATGAGAACGAGAGCTTCGATTGGACACTAGGGCGGCAGGGTGATGGGAATGGGGGAGTGGTGTTAGGGGTCCGAGAGGATAAGGACAGCCATGGAGACGACCTCCGTCGAAGCCGCATGGCTCAGGGCGGCACAGAACTAAACCCAGGCCGTGTCCACCGTGACGAGCCGTCTATGCGCTGCCGATGAGGCCATGCATGGCCCACCTGAGTTTTTACGTGAATACGCTGTGCATATAGCAATGAATACAACTATACGCACAGATCCTTATGCTACCGAACGGATGAGATATCGGGATCAGCTGAGCTCGGGCTCAGTTTTGAATTTTCGAACAAAAAGGTTCATAGAAGAACCCAAAACATTTGGTAGTTCCGTAAGCCCAAATTTCAGTTCAACGTGTTTTCTATCATCAGCTCATTAAGAACCCCAACAGTTCAATGTGTGTGTTTAAAAAATAGTGTGGCTATATATTAAAAAATTAGTAGCTCGACAAAAAAGAAGTTTAACCGATTCAGTGCAAGTTTTGCTTCTGAAAACTCACATTGTTCATCATGTACTGATCCATTTCAACTGTGGATGTGTTTAAAAAAACTGATGTTCAGCATGTACTCAAAATGCCATTAAAAATGAAGAGTAAATAGCATCAGTGAGTTCTAGTACCTATATTGCAAAAGTTCATTGACAAAAAAATATCAGTACAGTACAATGCTTCAGTTAGAAGATCACTGATGCTATTTGCTTCATAGTTTCTTTGTTCTTTCAACTTCTATTTTAACCTTTTCTTCTGTAGATTCTGCATCTTTTTTATTTGTACTGGAACTAGAGTACAAGTTTTACTTCCAGGCAAGTTCAATTGAAAATACGCTCTTAGTTTTAGAAATTGAAGAATTCTTTTAGGAAGAAATAGCCTTTTGAGCTACTATTGATGGCTAGCATTTGTGCCCCGAAGGTATTTGTGCTTATTCCTAAAAGAGAAAAAATGCATTTCACTCACTTATGTTAGTATGTTCTTTCTAGCACACAAGATGTTGTGTTAATCTGTATGAGAGCATAGGATGCCTAAATGCAGAAGTAGTTCCATAAAATGTCATTGTGTTAAAAGATGCACAAACTATTGTGTTTTTTGGTACCTCACGGCAGTGTGTAGCCCTTGTATGCCTTCTAAATACTGATGCATGTTTTTCTTTGGTACTTGTCTTCAGTACTAGTTTGGAAGGCCAGGAAGTTCTACTTCTGGCATAAGCCAACGGAGCATCGGTCGAAGAAGGCCGATGCGCCTCGTGCCAGCTCCGGGCATTGCCGGAGGCCCTACCTGTTCTTCCACCGCCCCTGTGTACTCACCATCGAGCCTATCCATGCACAGCTCTAGTAGCCCAGCGTCACAATACAAAGTGGCCGGTGGAGCAGCTCCCTCCTCTCAGCTGCTCAATGGCTTGCAGAGGCATGAGTTGCTAGGAGTTCAACATGCAGAACCGTGCATGTCCATGTCCATGTTCCTCCTAGGTTTTAATCTGAAGGCAGTGACACCACTAAGGAAAAAGAAAATAATCAATATTTTATGTAGCAATGCAATGGGCATTTGGCTCAGCAAATCTTACATTACTAGAGGTATCTTCATAATTTCTTTTACTGGAAAAAATACAAGTAGTGCAACTTATCTCTTATGACCAGTACACAACCTTGAGTCAAATAGAAATATATGGAAAGTATGCCAACAGGTGGTTGCTATGAACCTTGTGTGCCTGTACAACATGTGAAACTTTGTGGAAAGTGTTGTGACTTCATATGCTATGGTGGCAACTTTTGTGTGTCTACACATCTTTCTAAACCTTGTGGTAGTGCTAGATATTTCTATGAGATGTATTGATGAGCTTCAGGCTTGTCGTTGTTCATGCAGATTAATTCTTTGTTAATTGCTATTGCAGATTCAGTAAATGTAGCCTTTGTCTTCTCAGTGAAGTTTTATTGTGAAGATTTTTGATGATGCAAAGTTGCATCTGTGTACAAATTTCTTATTTCTATTGCTATTGGTTCAAATGACCAATTGCTATAAGTTCCTATTGTGTGTTAGAGAACAATAGTGTTTGGCCAGTTCAAGCTTTGCACTGGTGGAAATTTTTTTGTACCTTGTGCGAAAGCACTTTATTTTCTGATGATTATTATTGTTGTCATGTCAGTGTGCTTGAACATTTGCTATGCAAGAAATAGGCCTGTGATTTTTGTGTTGCGGTGGGTGCTATGGATAATATGAAAATGTGCAGTCAGTGTGGTGTATATGTCATTCATCTATGAAAATGTGCAGCTGGTGTGGTGTATATGTCATTCATGTACATGTACTATATGTGTGGAAAATTTTCTGTCTATGATTATATGATTGTTACTTCTTCAAAGAAGATATACATGACCATTTGTTGTGGATGCAAGAATGAAAGAAATGGTTTAGATAAATAAATCAGTACAAATTTAAAACAATGATCAGTTCAAAATGAAAAAAATGGTTAGTTTGAATTTAAAAATCAGTTTGAAGTAAAAGCCGTGATTAGATTGAATTCTAAGAAATGGATGATCAGTTCAAATTAAAGAGAATAATCAGTTTGGATTAAAAAAGTTGGGTGAATGTCCTACTATTTGCTAGCTTTGGCATTGTAAAAGCACAATAAGTTCATAATTAAGGAAAGTTGTAAGTTCAACATGACATCCCAGATGAGGTTGGGAAAAAAAGCTCAAACAAAAAGAAACCCACGGAAAATCAAAATGGTAAAAATTCAAGTAGTAAATTGAGAGAAGTCCAAAGCACCGTTGCAAAAAAATGCTGAGTTAAAATAAAGACACACAAAACTTTTCTTTTTGAAAAAATGTCATTTAGTTCAACGATATATCCCATGCGCATGTTCAGGGATGATGATATCATAAACCATTGAAAAGTTATGAAGAAAACCGTACCCAAAACATAGAGTAAATTCTAGTCTATAGAAACTTGCTTAGTACAAACTCATAAGGAGATCAATACGAGTTCAAGTGATCAACCCCTAAACATTTTCTTTTAAAAAATCATTTAGTTCAACGATATAAATCATGCAAGTTCGGGAACGATAATATCGTGAACCATTAAAAAGTTACGAGAATAACCATACAGAAAAAACAGAGTAAAGTCTAGTCTGTGAAAATACGCTCAGTACAAAACCATACGGGCATCCGTTCAAATACTCCTTTTTTTGGAACCTTTCAAAATTACTCTATGAAAAAATTTGGTACGTACTTGTCGAAAAAAATCGCATCAGTTCGAGAGGCATGGAAAATAAAATTTGGTGCCAATAAAGTTCGAGGGAAAAAACAACTTTAAAAGGAAATGTGAGAAGCTCACAAATTAATTCTGTGACATTGACGCCCAAGTTCTACAACTGATCCGTACAAACAAAAACGGTGGTCCGTTCTACAAAGGAAAATTGGTTTAATTAAAAATATTGATCAGTACAAGTTAAAAACGGTGGTCCGTTCGGAATAAAAGAAATGACAGAAATTCAAATTGTAAAAGTTCAAGCAAAAGGAAACCCCTTACAATTCAAATGGTAAAAGTACAAGTCATAAAATAAGAGAAGTCTAGAACATCGTTGTAAATAAATGTTTAATTCAAAAAAAGAATAAAAAAACATTTTCTTTTTGAAAAAAATATCATTCAGTTCGATGATATAAACCATGCAAGTACAGGGCCCATGATACAATAACATTCAGTTCAACAATATAAACCATGCAAGTTCAGGGCTAGGATCCAGTAAACCGTTGAAAATTTACGAGAAAAATATTACCCAAAAAACAGAGCAAAGTCTAGTTAGTGGAAAAACGCTTAGTACAAACCCATGCAAGCATCAGTACAAGTACCTTTTTTCGGAATCATTTAAAATTACTCTACAAAAAATAGCTCAATACAAACATACACATATATCAGTACGACTACTTTATTTTTCAGACGAGAAAACGTAGGATCCGTCATGCCGTATTCAAGATTACTCTTAAACGGTTGCAAAGTAGAGAAAACGTCCAACATGACTAAGTTTCGCATTTTCGATAGCTATCCAACGGTATATTATTTGCCCCATTTCGACAAACTTTTTAAAAACGGCGTTCAAAACCAATTTTTACCGTATTTAAATCGTAAGGAATTAGAAAAAACTTTCTATATGCAAAAGTTGCACATTTTTCATAGCTTTCCAACGCCGTATCATTTGCGTCAATCTGACAAACCGTTTGCAAAAAAAAGTGAAAAAACATTTCACCCAGAATTTCACCATTTTTCAAATTACTTTTAAATCATATTGAATTTGAAAAAAATAGTAGATATATGGAAGATGTGGATTTTCACAAGCCTTCCAACGCCATCTCATTTGCTCAATTCCGACAAACCGTTTGAAAATTAAGTCCAAAATACGATTCGCGTTTTCGATTTTGAAAAAAATGTTTTTTTCAAAACTGCTCTTAAATCATAAATTTTTTTGCAAAAACAAATTATAAGATTGTAATCTGGATGTCAAGAGCTTTCCAACGATATATTACACGCCCCGTTTCGACAAAAAAAATGCAAAAAAAATTGAACTAAAGAAGACGATTTTTAACAGCAACAGAAATCATCAGTTCAATCGCTCAAATTTCATCAGTTCAACCGCTTGAATTCATCAGTTCAAGTAGGGTAACAGAATAATATTCTGTTACGCGTAACAAAATAACCATTTTAAGATGTATATATATGCCCCATCTTTAAATTAGATCTGGCCGAAGCAGGACGAACTCCTACCAAATGATCGCATACGAGCAATTCAAGAGGAATTGGCAGGATTCTTTATTGACTACGTCATACCTAAAGATAGTGAATACCATCGGGAATTGCAATGCGATTTTGGTAGATGATGTGAGGGATCCTAAGAGATGTTATATTGTATGTATGCCTCAATGTGTACTACATATAGTAGCATCGAATAGATATACGATAACTTGTTGTTCGACCAACAGGCACGGAGAAAGCAAGGTCACTTCTCTCTATATATTGATCATGACGATGTTGTGTAATAAATGGTTCCTTCATTGCTTACTAGCTAGCGTCGAGTTCTCTCTATATGTAGTAGCTAGCATCGACCAAGCACGGAGAAAGAGAGGTCACTTCTCTCTACATATATGTAGTAGCTAGCTAACACAATATGAAACCCTTAAACCCTCTGAAACCCCTACCTAAACCCTTCCTTAAAAAAAACCTAGCGCATGGCAGATGCTGACGCGTGGATGCATTTTAGTCCCAGTTGGTGTTACCAACTGGGACTAAAGGTCCTCCTGCATGGGCGGCCCACAACGGCCATGTGGAGCCCCTTTAGTCCCGGTTCGTAACACGACCGGGACTAAAAGTGGTGGGCATTAGTCCTAATCATTTTGTCCCGGTTACAGAAACAGGACTAAAGGCCCTCTAGAACCGGGTCTAATGGGTCGTTTTCTACTAGTGTACCATTTCACTCGGATGGCTATAGAGGATCATTCGGTTGTATCCACACAGCAGGCGCAGGAAATGGAACGATCACAAAAGGCATCTGAAGCGACATGGTCATTATGTAAAGTATATATTGTATATTTAAGATGTACGTTACTTCTTGTAGTGGCCAATGTTAATGTGTTGTAACTGAACCCTCGTATCAGGGAACAGGAGGGATCAAGCGCACTCTATATAAGCTGCCCATCCCACCTAGACAAGGGTCCGCATCCCTTGTACTTACACACTCATACGCAGAGACAGAAAAGCTCCAGGAGCATAGGACATATGGCTCATTACTCTTCCGAGAGGGGCCTAAACCTGCTAAAACCTCTTTGTGTTACATTTGAACCTAGCGAGATCCAGCATCTTCCCTACCTCTCTCTCGTACTGTCAAGCTCATACCCACAACAATTAGCAATCACCGTGGGGCTGCACATCTAGCGATCTATGGTGCAAGTGGAATTTACATCTTCTCTAGCTATCGGAGTGGAGCTAGTCAAAGGAAGTGAGTTCTTCTTTGGCTCGACCAGTTTTGTTGCCGATGATTCAGCATGGCTTCAGGATGCCCCACTAGACATGGATGCTTTGCCCCTGCGCGGCGCACTTTCATGCCAGCGACTAAATTGTTCTGCTCCGCCGGTCCCTCAGCCCCGTACCACTATCGTGACAGCAAACTTTGGTTCGTCGTCGCCACAAGCGTTCAGGCAAGCCACGCCTTCACCATTGGACCCGGCACACGGCTTCACACCAAGCTTCAGCCTCCCATGTAGCAATGCTCCAATGAGTCAATTCACGATCTCTGTGCATCCACCCACAGGGATGAGGAAAGTTGCAGGAGACTCTCACCCGTCGCTGAAGTATTCATGACCTAAGTCACCTGGCATGGGGGAACCGTCTGGCACGCTCACTCATGATGGACGGGAAAACCAGGACGGCAGTAATACAGCGGTGGACGGCCGCAAGGGCGGTGGTGCACATGCCGATAACAAAACCATTGCACCCCTTAGGAACAAATTGACGAGCTCAACCGAGTGGCAGAACAAACTATGCAAATCCCATTTGCTGATACTCTAGAAGGAGCTAGGCCCGAGGCGGCTTGTATGGCCGCCTTGGCTCAAAGGGAGCGTCTAAGGTTGAAGGATCAAGCTCTAGAAGTAAGGGCCCGCAATATCCCAGATTCCAGTTGCCCAAGGAAGCAGTTATGTTCAAACACAGGCACACGAAACTTTCAGGTACTGCGCATCCCGGTCCAGAATTTGGCCACGACCACAAAAATAGTTGATGCCCTAAAACCCTTCGTATCAGTAGCAGAACGAATTTGACATGTTCAAGCTTTATTGAAAGCGGCAATGGTGCAAAATTCTGCAATTACTCGGTCGCATAATTGGACTCACAATGAATCGGCTCGGGCAGAGACCACTCAATCAGCTCATAGTCCCCATGGCCATGGGCTACGTGTTGGGATACGTAGCAGAAAATAAAAAAAGTCGACATACGATCAAAATCCTGGAGATTAGATCACATCATTACCCATGAGTTGCCGCAGAAAAAGATTTGGTGTAGATCATACTTGAAGTTTCATGAACTATTCATGATGATCCCTCTAACCAAAGACCGAAAGCATGGCCTCTCTACGGATTGCATGCGTACGGGTTTCATGATCTGGCAGAGCTTCGCCTTCTAGAGCTTAGCGTCGCCGAGAATTAGATGAGGGAGAAGAGAACCTCACGGGGCTTCTCTATTATGAGGATTAGAGAGAATTAGATTTAACTCTAATCTAGATCAACTCTAAATTAGAAATAGAACTAGAGAACTAGAGGATGCTCCAAAACTTTTGTGTGTCTCAGGGGGCAAAATATTCTAGTATATATATATATGTATGGAGTGGGGGAGGGGGCGCCTCCTAAGGGAGGATGACTCCCCATCCTTGGTGCGCTGGCCTAGGGGAGGAAGAGTCCTCCTCCCTCTCCAATTCGCCCATCTCTAGCTTGTCATACAAGCTAGGAGCACCCCCAACTCTTATTGGGACTATAGGCCCGCCCAACAACTCTTCACTAGTAGGCCTTATTGATATTTTCTTTATCCCATTGACTCTAAATAAATATTAGGGACTCCTAGATAATTATCTAGTCCATCTATGTTTTATATTAGATTCCCGAAAACAATTTCCATATATATATATATATATATATATATATATATATATATATATATCATTTTTCTGTATTACCCGGTATTCCCCAAACATTTCCGGTAGCCCTGAAACGCTTTCGGTTTCTCTCGAAACTATTTCTTTTATTGCCACTAATTAAGTGTCTCCAGGGTAAACTTTTAGGTGCTTGAGTTTCAACTGAATTCTAAATGTTTTCCATTCAGTGTTAATTCAAAGTCTCCATTGAATTAACTCAGTGTCTCAAGTGACACCAATATTCACCTAGCAAACATTGTTAATTCAGTGCTAATTTAGTTAATTTTAGGTGTTAATTTTCTGGCAAACATTTACAATTTAGTGTTAATTCAGTGTCTAGTGTTAATTTCAGCTGGAATCACTTTGGTATTAATTTGAATTTCCTCACAATTCAGGTGTGTTACAAATTTGTGCACATATTTGCTAACAAGCACAATGAGTATACTCCAGTGCTAAATTCTTCCTGTCGGTGCCAAGTCCAAAAGGATCAGGTGTGACTGGAACATTCCATTGCTAATTTCTTGTGTTTGTATCCATTGTGTCCATTGTGATTCTAGTTTTTAGAGACTGGACATAGTCCATATCCAGTGTTGCTTCTCTTTGTTCAGAAATTTCATTCAGAACAGCAAAAATAAATGCAGGGATTTGTTTGTTTTAATATTCTAGATGTTGCGTGTTTCAAATAGACAAAGGATTCAGAAGAGTAGTGTTCTAATCTCTAGTTGATTTCTTTTCTGAATTTTATCATTTGGCAGTGTGTATTCTCAAACTGTAATAGGAAAAGAGAGACTTAGGGCTAGTGAATAACGATGATGGTGTGTAAACACATGCAACATCAATATGTTTTCCAATTATGTGTGTACTTGTAATCTATGCTACCATTTGTTGCTTTTGAAATGATGTGATCTAGCAAGGCTGTTCTGATTTTTAATGCTTTGATAAGGTGACTAATTAAATGGTTGGTGGTAAGGCTGTGAATTGGTTGGATATTTTGAGAGCCCATTTTCTTTTGGAAGAAGTAGCATGGTTGGTGCTAAGGCTATGAAGGCTATTCTCATGTAGAAGTAGCATGAAGTTGCAGGATGGTCTAGGGCTTAATCTTTCTTTATAAGATTGTTAATAGTGAATAACGTGTCAAAATGTTTAATAAAAAGTTACCATGTAATTTAATGGTGGTCGGAATCATAGATCACAGGGTGGATGTTTTGCTGCTTCTTTGGTAAGCTGAAGGTACAGGATGGTTGTGCGCGAATGAGATTTTGGGAGGATCCTTGCTTACACACATCACTTTCCTTTGCATTTTTCTTTTGAACTGAACTTAATCTAATACTATTGAAGACTTGAAGTCTCATGATGTTTGCAATTCTAGAATATTTTTGTAGCTAAGAATTCTATGGGTGTCAATATACTTTAAATTTAGTCTTATGGGCTTTCTATGAGCACCATGTGCTACTACCACTTTTCCAATCTAAATGATTCCTCACATACATTTTAAACCATGTAGGTGCAATAAGAAAAATGTTGGCCTTTCTAGTTTAGCTGCCACAACCTTTCTAGTTTGGCTATCATGGCAGTATTTCTCGTTTGGGTGCCACGACAGCCTTTTCTGGTTTGGCTGCCATGACATCCTTTTCTAGTTTGGTTGCATGCCATGGCAACTGTCGGTGTCAAAACCGGCAGATCTCGGGGGTAGGGGGTCCCGAACTGTGCGTCTAGGCGGATGGTAACAGGAGACAAGGGACACGATGTTTTTACCCAGGTTCGGGCCCTCTCGATGGAGGTAAAACCTACTCCTGCTTGATTAATATTGATGATATGGGTAGTACAAGAGTAGATCTACCACGAGATCAGAGAGGCTAAACCCTAGAAGCTAGCCTATGGTATGATTGTCGTTCGTCCTATGGACTAAATCTCTCTAGTTTATATAGACACCGGAGAGGGCTAGGGTTACACAGAGTCGGTTACAATGGGAGGAGATCTACATATCGTATCGCCAAGCTTGCCTTCCATGCCAAGGGAAGTCCTATCCGGACACGGGACGAAGTCTTCAATCTTGTATCTTCATAGTCCGGGAGTCCGGCCAAAGGTCATAGTCCAGCCATCCGGACACCCCCTAATCCAGGACTCCCTCAGTAGCCCCTGAACCAGGCTTCAATGACGATGATTCCGGCGCGCAAATTGTCTTCGGCATTGCAAGGCAGGTTCCTTCTCCGAATACTTCATAGAAGATGTTTGAACACAAGGATAGTGTCCGACTCTGCAAAATAATTTCCACATTCCACCGTAGAGAGAATAATACTTACACAAATCTAATCCGCTGACGTATTCCGTAGTGTGACATCACGCCACGGCCAAATCTTTATTCGTTTTACTGTCCCACCTCAGCGCGTTTAGCGATGCGGTTTTCTTGGTACGTCTTGTCAAAGCAGAGATCGTGTCCCCTTATTCTGAGATTCTCATCAATATGGGTGTGGGTAACCCAACCGCGCCATTAATCGCGGCGCTTGAGAGATAAGCGAGTTTTACTAGGCTAGTGGGGGCTCACAGCTGCGGCCGCCCATATAAGGGGATAAGGATCTACCCTTTCCATCTACGCCTTCTTCCTCCTTCGCTTATCCATTCCTGCGCACTCGAGCTCCAGCGCCCAAATCCGCACTTCCCACCTCAACCTTCTCCAATCATGTCCAGAGCGGGAGGTAGATGGATGGCCTCCACCGTCACGGAGGGGCACATCAAAAAGTTGAGGAAGGTCGGATACTTGTCTGACGACATCGCGCACCGGCTTCCAGATGAAGGGCAACTCATCCCCACCCCTAGGCCCCATGAGAGGGTGGTATTCCTCACCCATTTCCTCCGTGGACTGGGCTTTCCACTCCACCCATTTGTCCGGGGGCTCATGTTCTACTACGTCCTGGATTTCCATGATCTGGCCCTGAACTTCATCCTCAACATCTCGGCGTTTATCGTCGTGTGCGAGGCCTTCCTCTGCATCAAGCCTCACTTCGGCCTATGGCTGAAGATCTTCAGCGTCAAGCCGAAGGTCGTGGGCGGCCAGCAAGCGGAGTGCGGAGGCGCCATGGTGGGCAAGATGCCTAACGTCACATGGCTCGAGGGCTCCTTCGTGGAAACCATCAAGGGGTGGCAATCGGGGTGGTTCTACATTACCGAGCCGCGTGACCCTGAATGGGCAGCGGTCCCCGAATTCCAATCTGGCATCCCTACCCGGCTCACATCCTGGAAAGAGACGGGCCTGTTGTGGGGTAATCCGGAAGAGGTGGCCGGACTCCAAACCTGCGTTCAAGACCTGGTGAACAAGAAGGTTAAACTTGTCAATGTAGTCCAGGCCATGTTGTTCCGCTGGATCCTCCCGTGTCAACGACGGGCCTTCAACTTGTGGGAGTTCGACCCGGCCCAGCACCAGGCTTTGTCCAGGCTCTTCGACACAAAGCACGAGGACGCCTGGAAGGTGCTATTCAAGAGCTCCGAGGTTCCCCCTCCCGTCACTAAGGATCGCGGATTCTGCACCAAGCGCCAAGCCACCGAAGTAAGCTTGTTTTTATCCTTTACAGGACACTTGATTTTCATAGTTTGACTCTATGTAGGATCTAAACTCCCGCTCCTTTGATAGTACTGGAAGAGGACGTCCGAACAGTTTGACTGTTCGTCCCTTTTACCTGAAGGCCCAGCAGATGCACGCTTAACGAAGTTGCTAGTTCCGGCATCCCACATGGTGCCGGAGAAGAAGGCCACGGGGACTCGAAAGAGTTCCCGACGCCCGGTGGTGTCAGATTCATCGCCCGACGACCCCAAAACGCCCTCCGCCTCCAAAGACGAGGAGGAGGAAGAAGAAGCCTCTCCCCCTCCAGCGGGGGGAGGAAAGAAAAGGAAGGCCGCCCAGACTGGGGAGGCCGGAGGAGCCAAGAAGGGGAAGACCCTCCTTCCGGACTACGCCTCCGACGGCGGAGAGGAATGGCCATCCAGGGCAAAGCCCCTCGCAAAATCGTAAGTATCCGGATACCAGAATAACTTATGGCGTTCCTCTATTGTACAATACCTTCTGACGCCGAATTCAATTATGTAGTCCGCCCAAGGCTCAGCTCGGCGATTCGTCGAGTGGCTCCCTGGACTCGTCGGATGTGAATAGTGCTTCACTCCTGATGGCTACCTCCCCCCGCCCTACGGACGATGCCGAGGTGGAGTCCCAAAAGGGGACAAACCAGGAGGAGGTGGTCCTGGAGGCGCCGCAAGGCGACCTCCCAGACTCCAGGCCCAAAGGGGATGAAGCCCCAGATGGATCTAAGTCCAGCCCTAGGCCGGACACCGCTCCGGAACCTTCACTGATCCCGGAGTCCGGCAGGCGGCCCCCTTGCAAGAAGGGCAAGTCTACGACGCCGGCGGCCTCCATCCAACCGGAAGCGCCAGACAATTTGCTGGAGGCGCTTAACGGCGCCTCCATCGACAAGGAGCACCGCACTATTATGAGTGCGGTGATCCAGAAGGTTCAGTCCGCCAAGAGCGGGCTAACAGAAGCCTGTGCCAGCCTTCTAACAGGCTTTGAGGTATGTATTTAAGATATGTAAAAATATTACCGCATAGACAGTAGCCCCTGATGCTCAGTTTGGTATTCGGAAAGAAAAGCCGAACTGAGGATCTAAAAAGATGTATGCAGGAGTCTAACATAGATATGTCAATATGGGGAATGCAGGTTGTGCTGCTGACCTCTGCCGCACTGACTGCGGAGGTCGATGCATTGAAGCAGAGCCTCGAGCGGTCCGAGAATGAACTCGGCCTTGCCAAAAAGCGGCTCGAGGACAAGGAAGGCAAGTAATACCTTATGGAAGTATATAAAAGATGTGGTTGCAAAAATAGCAGGAATAACATGAGAAATGCAGGGGCTACGAGCGAGGTGGCGGCCCTGAAGGAAGCGGTGTCCAAGGCCGAAAGCAATGCGGCCGCGGAACGCACCGAGCGAGAGAAGCAGGAGGCGCGGGTGGCGGAGGTGCGGCAAGAGCTCCAGGCTCTCGTGGAAAAACACGAGAGTTTGGAGCGTGACTCAAAGACTCGAGAGTCCGAGCTCGCCTCGGCTCTTGAAAGCGCCAACACCGCTAAGGTCGAAGCCCAAAAAGCCCTCCAGGAAATTGAGGCAATGAAGAAGATAGCGGCGGGTAAGGCATTCTCCATGCAGAGCAAGCACGTGAAAGTGAATTTTCTGTTACTTACCCAAATCCGGAGCTCTCCAAGAGCATTCGCAGATCTACCCTGCAGTGTATCCGATGCTGCCACATTCTACCGGGCCGAGGAGGGGAGCTCGACGGAGAAGGTGTTTTGGTCTCAGTATGCTGAGGCCGGACACCCAGTGCCCTTGAGCAACCAGGTGAAGCAGCTGGTCGAGCTCCATAAGGTGGCCGAACAAGCCATGAAAGGCCTCATAGTTCGGCTGTGTCCCAAGGAAGCCATGCCTGGGAGCTACTTCGGGCTAGTGAGGCGGCTGGTGGATGCCTGTCCATGGATTAAAGTCGTCAAGCGCTCCATCTGTATCGAAGGTGCACGTAGGGCCCTTGCCCGTGCTAAAGTGCACTGAGGAAAGATGGACGCTGAAAAGCTTGTGACGGACGCTCCCCCGCCGCGCAAGGAGTATCGCGCGCCCGAGATGTATTATGCGAGCGTCCTAAAGGGTGCCCTCCTTATAGCGGGTGAATGCTCCAAAGATGTAATTTTTGAGTAAACTCGCATTTGTTATCCTGTACGCTTGAAAACTTGTTCATATGCGCTAAGCAACGCTTGTGAATTTAAAATATTACCTTCTGTGCGGCCGTTTATTAAATTTGAGAGATGGCGAGTCGTCAGCTTCTTCCCCCGTGCCGCGAGTGCTGGGGTGTTCGGGATAAACTTGAGCGCTCTTTTTCCCATTCTTGGGTCCTTCGAGGAAGGCGCTCAACGCAACGAACAAGGCAACCAGACTATAATGCTTGAACACTCTCACTTAGCCATAGAATTCTATAATTTTAAATTTCGGCGAAGCCCCTAGTATTCGGAAGACCGAATTCGGGGTGCTATCCACGCCTGGGCCGGACAAAGCCGGCTCCTTGATCTAGGCGGCATAAGTCTTTAGGGACTCGAAGACCTCTCGAACAGCGACCGGCTCTCGCCCTATCATGACGGTCAGTTTTAGCTTTCTCCACTATGGTGCTCAATCCAGCTCAACCGGGGCACAATCACAGTGGTTCTCCGAGTGCTACCTTAGCCGATATAACAGAACGTAAGGTACCAAAACATGGGAGCCGGGCAAACCCAACTATTGACCCAAGACATGATTCGGAGCCAATGCATATAATGCTATAAGTTCGGGGTGCCGCACTTGTGAAAGTGTTCAGACTTATCACACCATATTTTGGGGTACTTAAGCCCCTGGTGTATTTGGCCGTACCAAAGCGTACAGATGCAACATGTCATAAATGAACATATATAGGTAAAACAAGGAATTCAATAATAGACAAAAGCTATGCATTGTTTGTGTAAAAGAATTGCGGTAAAAGCAGAACGTACAAATAGTGCGATAAGTAAGGATGGGACTATTTGACATGTCCCCTCCAGAAGTAAGCTGCGGGATGATATGTAAAATTAGTATACTGCTCGTTATGGAGACCACCTAGACACTCGACATAGCTTTCTTCTTCCTTGGTTGTTGCATCGTGTGTTCGGCGATTCTACTGGCGGACAGGGCTTCTTGATAAAGGAGTCCTGAAAGTAAGAAAAAAAAGAATTACGCAATCGGGAGCCCCTGGTGTGGTTGAGCCGCATTCTGGGCCTGCCGTGGTCGTGCCCCTCCCCCTATGCCCATGGTATTTCCAGAGCGTAATTATGTACGCGTAGTACTAGCTTCGCAATTTCGCGAGGGCTGGGGTTGGGGTCGCATTGCTACGCATGCTCGGGACGTGTCGGGCGGTCTTGTTATAGGTTACTCCGTGCGTGCTTGATGGTGTCCAGACATTTAATGGACGGACTCGAGAGTTGCCTTGAGAGGCTGCTTTGTATTTTCGCCGCGAGGGCCGCCGTATGCTCCTCCGTTCAGAGAGAGCGTTCGGTGTTTCCACTGACCATAATGACTCCTCGAGGGCCTGGCATCTTGAGCTTGTGGTATGCGTAGTGCGGTACCGCATTGAACTTTGCAAATGTGGTTCGTCTGAGCAGTGCGTGATAGCCGCTGCGGAGTGGGACTATGTCGAAGATTAACTCCTCGCTTCGGAAGTTATCCGGAGATCCGAAGACCACTTCAAGTGTAACTAAGCCTGTACAGTTGGCCTCTACACCTGGTATGACGCCTTTAAAGGTCGTCTTTGTGGGTTGAATCCTTGAGGGGTCTATGCCCATTTTGCGCACTGTATCCTGATAAAGCAGGTTCAGGCTGCTGCCGCCGTCCATCAGGACTCTAGTGAGGTGAAATCCGTCAACGATTGGGTCTAGAACCAATGCGGCGAATCCGCCGTGGCGGATGCTAGTGGGGTGGTCCCTTCGATCAAAAGTGATCGGTTAAGAGGACCACGGGTTGAACTTTGGGGCGACTGGCTCCATCGCATATACGTCCCTTAGTGCACGCTTCCGCTCCCTTTTGGGTATGTGGGTTGCGTATATCATGTTCACCATCCGCACTTGTAGGGGGAAGCCCTTCTGTCCTCTATTGTTCGGCGGCCGGGGTTCCTCCTCGTCGTTGCTATGTAGCCCCTTGTGATTGTTTTCGGCATGTAACTTGCCTGCCTGCTTGAACACCCAACAATCCCTGTTGGTGTGGTTGGCTGGTTTTTCGGGGGTGCCGTGTATCTGGCACGAGCGATCGAGTATTCGGTCCAAATTGGACGGGCCCGGAGTATTTCTTTTGAATGGTTTTTTCCGCTGACCGGGTTTATAGCCTCTGAATCCGGCATTGACTATCGTATCTTCAGCATTATCGCTGTTAATGCGGCGCTTGTGCTTGTTGCGACGCGACCTGCCATTGCTGTCCTTGGTATCCGAATTACCAGGGCTCTTGGTCATGTTGTTACTACGAGCTAGCCAGCTGTCTTCTCCCGCGCAAAAGCGGGTCATGACTGTTGTGAGGGCTGCCATGGATTTCGGCTTTTCCTGTCCTAGGTGTCCGGCGAGCCATTCGTCGCGGATGTTATGTTTGAAGGCTACAAGGGCCTCTGCATCCGGACAGTCGACGATTTGATTTTTCTTGGTTAGGAATCGTGTCCAGAATTGTCTGGCCGATTCCTCTGGCTGCTGAATTATGTGGCTTAGGTCATCGGCGTATGGTGATCGCACATAGGTGCCCTGGAAATTGTCGAGGAATGCGGTTTCCAGGTCTTCCCAACAACCAATTGACTCTGCTGGCAAGCTGTTAAGCCAATGCCGAGCGGGTCCTTTAAGCTTGAGTGGGAGGTATTTGATGGCGTGTAGATCATCACCGCGGGCCATGTGGATATGAAGGAGGTAGTCCTCGATCCAGACCGCAGGATCTGTTGTGCCATCGTATGATTCAATGTTCACGGGTTTAAAACCCTCAGGGATCTGATGATCCATTACTTCGTCTGTAAAGCATAGTGGGTGTGCGGCACCTCTGTATTGGGCTATATCACGACGTAACTCGAATGGGTTTTGTCTGCTGTGTTCGTCCCGGCCGGATTTGCTGTATCCGGCGTGACGGTTGTCGTCACTTGTAGTGAGGCGCCCATGTGATCCGTAGATCGATCTTGTCTGCTTTGCCTTATCCTCCAATATATCTCACAGGTCTGGCGCATTTCCCCGTGCCTTGGTACTTTTTGAGCGGCGCCGGGGTGCGGCTTGAGTTGAGGGCCGGAAGGCCTCTCTGTCGCGGCCACGGGGTGGCCGATCGGCCGCATCATACGCTGGTGATGTAGGTTTAGTTGCTTCCTCGTCTAGTTGGGGTAGCAGCCTGCGCTTTGGGTAGCTCTTGGAGGGGCGTTCGAGTTCGTACTCTTCGGCCGCAAGGACTTCAGTCCATATGTCAGGTAGCAAATCTTGATCAGCTCTAAGCTGCTGCTGCTTTTTCTTGAGGCTGCTTGTTGTGGCTATAAGCCTGTGTTTGAAACGCTCCTGTTCGACGGGATCCCTAGGCACGACGAATTCGTCGTCGTCGAGGCGTGCCTCGTCTTCGAAGGGAGGCATGTAATTATCGTCCTCTACCTCTCTGTCTGCCGCTCTCTCATGAGGGCTGGCTTCTCCATCCTCCTGTGCTAAATCCTGCTGGAGGGGGTTGTCTTCGGCACTTTTCGGGGTGTTATTGTCTCCCGTGCCGTAATCACCGTTTTTGCTGTGGCAGGATTTAGATCGGCGCCGCAGACGCCGACGCTTAGGCTGTTTTTTGGAGGGGTCATCCTCCGTTTTTCCATCGTCGTTCCCGTCTTTTGGGATGTCCACCATGTAAATGTTGTAGGACGAGGTGGCCTTCCAGTGCCCTGTAGGTACTGGTTCTTGGTCGTCTCCAGCATCGTCGTCCATACCGTCGATGTCTTCGGAGTCGAAGTCGAGCATGTCGGTTAAATCGTCGACAGTGGCTACAAAGTGGGTGGTGGGTGGGTTTTGAATTTCTTCGTCATCCGCATCCCAGCCTTCCTGACCGTGGTCCGCCCAGGGCTCTCCTGATAAAGGGAGAGACTTTAGTGAATTCAGGATGTCGCCAAAGGGCAAGTGCTAAAAGATGTCCACGGCGGTGAACTCCATAACCGGCGCCCAATGGGTTTGACTGGCAGGGGCGCGGAAGGCCCGGAGTCCGGAGAGGAGTCCGGTACCTTGGAGTCACGAGCTTCGCAAGGGACAGGGATAGTATTCAGCTCCATCACCGTAGAGATATCGGCCCCCGAGGCGGTGTCCAGCCACCCGTCCTCGGTCGGCGCAGTCGGCTCCGAGCTAAGGGTCGGAGCGGACACTTGTGCAGCCTCCAGGGCACTGTCCAGCAGCAGAGCTAGATCGTGCCCATCATGACACTGCAGCGCGCTTGGCTGTGGCTCGAACCCATCGAAGATCAAGTCTCTGTGGATGTCGGTCGTGTAGTTCAAACTTCCAAATCTGACTTGATGGCCAGGGGCATAGCTTTCAATCTGCTCCAGATGGCCAAGCGAATTGGCCCGCAGTGCAAAGCCGCCGAATACAAAGATCTGTCCGGGGAGAAAGGTCTCACCCTGGACCGCATCGTTGTTGATGATCGGAGGAGCCATCGGGCCTAAAGATGACGACACAAAGGAACTCTCAATGAAAGCACCAATGTCGGTGTCAAAACCGGTGGATCTCGGGTAGGGGGTCACAAACTGTGCGTCTAGGCAGATGGTAACAGGAGACAAGGGACACGATGTTTTTACCCAGGTTCGGGCTCTATCGATGGAGGTAAAACCCTACTCCTGCTTGATTAATATTGATGATATGGGTAGTACAAGAGTAGATCTACCACGAGATCAGAGAGGCTAAACCCTAGAAGCTAGCCTATGGTATGATTATCGTTCATCCTATGGACTAAATCTCTCCGGTTTATATAGACACCGGAGAGGGCTAGGGTTACACAGAGTCGGTTACAATGGGAGGAGATCTACATATCGTATCGTCAAGCTTGCCTTCCATGCCAAGGAAAGTCTTATCTGGACACGGGACGAAGTCTTCAATCTTGTATCTTCATAGTCCGGGAGTCCGGGCAAAGGTCATAGTCTGGCCATCCGGACACCCCCTAATCCAGGACTCTCTCAGCAACCTTTCTTTTTTGTGTATACTCTTTTTCATCTTGTGTTATGGTGCTAATCACATGTACATTCACCGTCATTGATTATTGATGGAAGCAGCAAATAATTATGGATTTGAATTTGACTCCTTCAGAGGGAGAAGATGAAGCTCTTGATCTAAACTTGATTCCTCAATAGGAAGAAGATGAAGCTCCTGATCTGAACTTGATTCCTCAAGACGAAGAATATGAAACTCTTTATCTGAATAGGATAAGAGAAGAAGAAGCTCAAGAAGAAGATGGACAAGGTAATACTCCATGAATCTAGATATGATGCACCATCATCTAGTACAGGAAGTTTGGATTACTTTGCTTGCACATGTTCCTAAATTTCCTTTTGCTCCTTTTTGTAGGTGATCGATCCAAAAAGGAATAAACTGTCAGATAAGGAGAAGTTTGGTGTTTACTTTGCTTTTTGGGTAATTGAGAGTAGAGATGGAGTTATTCAATCATGTGACAAGCTGCTCATCGCAACCCTGTTGAATATAAGCATACAATCAGCTAAAAGAGTCTGGGTAGATGAAAAACAGATGGCCGACGGCCAAGAAGTGGATTTCTCAAATAAGAAGAAAGGAAGAGTTGGCCAAAAGCAACAACCCCACTCAATAGAAGAAGGATAGTTCGAGCTCTGGCAAGGTCTCTAGATGTTTCCCGCTCAACCCTACACAGGAGGTTTCACTACATCACAAACACTGTCAAGCCTTTCCTCAAGCAAGAGAATAAGGTTGCAAGATTGAAGTTCTACATGTCCATGCTCGATGCATAATGGATATCAACTCCCTTCCTCTATTCAAGCCAATGAAAAACATGGTGCATATGAGAAGTGGTATGATATGAAAAGAGTGAAGAGCACATACTATGTACTGCCAAAAGAACCTGAACCCGAGCTCACCATGTAGAATACTACCAACATTGGGAAGGTCATGTTCCTAACTGTTGTGGCCAAGTGATATGTCCATTTTGCATCATGTTTACCTACTGTTATTCATGTTGTTTTATTGCATAATAATGCTTTTGGGAGTAATTCTAATGCCTTTTCTCTCATAATATGCAAGGTATACACAAGAGGGGAGAATTCTGGCAGCTGGAAATCTGGACCTGAAAAAGCTATGTCAGGCTACCAATTCTGCACAACTCCAAATGATCTAAAACTTTACGAGGATTTTTTATGGAATAAATAAGAATACTAAAGCACATAAGTACTGGAGGGGGCCACCCTGGTGAGCACAAGACACCAGAGCGCGCCCTAGTGGGTTGTGCTCATCTAGGCCCACCTCCGGTGCCCCTCTTCTGGTACATAAGTCATTTTGACCTAGAAAAAGTAAGCGGAGGACTTTTTGGACAAAGCGCCGCCATCTTGAGGCGGAACCTGGGCAGGAGGACTTTTGCCCTCCGGTGGAGCAATTCCGCCGGGGGAACTTCCCTTCCGGAGGGGGAAATCATCGTCATCATCATCACCAACAACTCTCCCATCTTGGGGAGGGCTACCTTCATCAACATCCTCAATAGCACCAATTCCTATCAAACCCTAGTTCATCTCTTGTGTTCAATCTTTGTACCATAACTATAGATTGGTGCTTGTGGGTTACTAGTAGTGTTGATTACATCTTGTAGTTGATTACTATATGGTTTATTTGGTGGAATATTATATGTTCAGATCCATCATGCTATTTAATACCCCTCTAATCTTGAGCATGTTTATCATTTGTGAGTAGTTACTTTTGTTCTTGAGGTCATGGGAGAAATCATGTTGCAAGTAATCATGTGAACTTGATATGTGTTCGATATTTTGATGATATGTATGTCGTGATTCCCTTAGTGGTGTCATGTGAACATCGACTACATGACACTTCACCATATTTGGGCCTAAGGGAATGCATTGTGTAGTAGTTATTAGATGATGGGTTGGGAGAGTGATGGAAGCTTAAACCCTAGTTTATGCGCTATTCCGTAAGGGGCCGATTGGATCCAAAAGTGTAATGTTATGGTTAGAATTTATTCTCAATACTTTTCTCGTAGTTGCGGATGCTTGCGAGGGGGTTAATCAAAAGTAGGAAGTTTGTTGAAGTAAGAACAACACCTAAGCAATGGTCCACCCACATACCAAATTATCAAAGTAGCGAACACAAATTGAACCAACATGGTGAAAGTGACTAGATGAAATTCCCGTGTACCCTCAAGAACACTTTGCTTATCATAAGAGACCGTTTTGGCCTGTCCTTTGCCTCAAAAGGATTGGGCTACCTTGCAGAACTTTTTTTACTACTACCGTTACTTGATCGTTACAAATTATCTTGCTATCAAACTACTCTGCTACTTCCAATTTCAGCACTTGCAGACATTACCTTGCTGAAAACCATTTGTCATTTCCTTCTACTCCTCGTTGAGTTCGACACTCTTACTTATTGAAATGGCTACAATTGACCCATATACTTGTGGGTCATTGAGGCTATTTTCTGGCACCGTTGCCGGGGAGTGAAGTGCTTTTGGTAAGTGGAAATTGGTAAGGGAACATTATTTCTACGTGCTAAAATTTATTGTCACTTGTTACTATGGAAAACAATCCTTTGAGGGGTTTGTTCGGGGTATCTTCATCTCGAATGGAACCACAATTATTTGCCCCTCAACCTATTGCACCTACTAAAAATATTGAATATGAAATTCCTTCGGGTATGGTAGAACAACTGCTAGCTAATCCTTATGTAGGAGATGGAACAAAACATCCTGATATGCACTTGATATATGTGGGTGAAATTTGTGGATTGTTTAAGCTTGCAGGTTTGCCCGGAGATGAAGCTAAGAAGAAGGTTTTCCCTTTATCTTTGAAGGGGAGGGCATTGATATGGTATAGGCTATGTGATGATAATGGATCTTGGAACTAGAATTAGTTGAAATTGGAATTCCATCAAAAAAATTATCCTATGCATTAGTTCATCATGATCGGAATTATATATATAATTTTTGGCCTCGTGAAGAAGAAAGTATCGCTCTAGCTTGGGGGAGGCTTAAGTCAATGTTATATTCATGCCCCAATCATGAGCTCTCAAGAGAAATTACCATTCAGAATTTTTATGCTCGGCTTTCTCGTAATGATCAATCCATGATCGATACTTCTTGTACTGGTTCTTTCATGAAGAAGACTATTGAATTCTGGTGTCAGCTTTTAGAAAGTATTAAACGCAACTCTGAAGATTGGGAACTCGGCGAAGGTAAAGAGTCAGGTATTGAACCTAAGTTTGATTGTGTTAAATCTTTTATGATACCGATGCTTTTCAAAAGTTTAGCACTAAATATGGACTTGACTGTGAGATAGTAGCTTCCTTTTGTGAATCTTTTGCTACTCATGTTGATCTCCCTAAGGAGAAGTGGTTCAAATATCACCCACCAATAAAGAAGAAATTAAAGAACCGGTAAAAGCTAAAGAAGAAACTATCATTTATAATGTTGATTCAGTTCTTCCCACTGCTTATATTGAAAAACCGCCTTTCCCTGTTAGGATGAAGGAACATGTTAAAGTTTCAACTATGGTCAACAAAAGTTATATTAGAACACCAAAACCAACTGAACAAATCAAAGTTGAACCTAGTGTTGCTATGGTTAAAGATCTCTTGGTCGATAATATTGATGGGCATGTTATTTACTTCTGTGATGAAGCTGCTAGAATTGCCAAACCCGATGAAAAAGATAAACATAGACCAGTTGTTGGCATACATGTTGTCTCAGCTAAGATAGGAGATCCATGTTATCATGGTTCATGTGATATAGGTGCTAGCATGAGTCATATTCCTTTTTCCTTATATGATGAAATTAAGAATGAAATAGCACCCGCTGAAATAGAAGACATAGATATTACTATTAAACTTGCCAATAGAGATACTATATCACCAATTGGGATTGTTAGAGATGTTGAAGTCTTGTGTGGGAAAATAAAATACCATACTGATTTTCTTGTTCTTGGTTCCCCACAAGATGACTTTTGTACCATTATCTTTGGTAGACATTTCTTGAACACTGTTAATGCTAGAATAGATTGTGAGAAACAAACTGTCGGTGTTAGCTTTGGTGATGAATCTCATGAGTTTAATTTTTCCAAGTTTAGTAGAAAACCGCATAAGAAATATTTTCCTAGTAAGGATGAAATTATTGGTCTTGCTTCTATAGATGTACCTCCTACTGATCCTTTAGAACAATATTTGCTAGACCATGAAAATGATTTGCATATGCGTGAAAGAAATGAACAACAACCTCTGCTTAAACACAATCTACCTATTGAAACTCTAGGAGGTCCTCCTCCACCTAAAGGTGATCCTATGTTTGAATTAAAGAAATTACCAGACACTTTGGAATATGCTTATCTTGATGAGAAAAAGATATATCCTGTTATTATTAGTGCTAACCTTTTAGAACATGAAGAAGAAACATTATTGAAAGTTCTAAGGAAGCACCGAGCTGCTATTGGATATACTCTTCACTACTGTAGGATGCTGCTAATGCGACACTACGATTAGAGACCCTTTGACGAAACTGTGTGCGATGCATTAATCGCAAACGGAGGTGTAAAAAACCATCAAAAAAGGTGCAAAACATTTGCGATGACGGATGCATCAAACATGGTTCAGATTTTTGTTGCGTGTGCGATGCAGGGCATACGGTCCAGTTCAATTAACTATTTGCGATGAGGAGGAACAAAAGAAACAGGCAGCTAGATGAAGGCGTCTTTGATACACAACATACGGTTCACTTGGATGAACAGTTTGTGTTGAGACAAGAGAACAGAAACGGTTCAATATAACAAGATGTGTGTGATACGCGGCAACCAGGTTTGTAATCAGAAATGTGTGCGAAGACCGACAATAACACACACGGTTGCTGCTAATATGACGTGTATGTTGTGCGATGGGATTTGCATACAGAACAACACACACACACACACACACACACACACATATATATATATATATATATAGACACACACACACACTTATAAGGACATGGTTGCATAACCAAATTGAACATCCAATTACATAGGTGGCTACTACAACCATGGCATTTGGACACACCAAAGTAAACTATTACATGCATAATTTCATAGGTGGCTACTACACACATGACACTTCCACACATCAATAAAGTAAACTATATATTACATGCATGATTAACTAGCATAAACGATCATCTGATCATCATCGACTGCTTGTGATGCTTGCTCTGCTTGTGGCTCGATCCGGGCCTATAGATTTGGGTAACGAGGCACTTCCTCATGTCAATGATCCTCCTGTGCATCTCGTAGCATTTGCACACGCTCTTGGCCGCGAACCTGAGGTGAGGTTCATCCAGTCGCCGCATCCAGGCCCTGTGCCAGGATACGGGACTTGTTCTATGGGCATCATGCTTCATCTTTTTGTAGTAGGGGTCGATGATGGCCGAGGCGAGTTTGACCAGGGAGTCCTTCTTCATGCAGCCCCCGGCCTTGTAGTGGTCACGGATTTCGACAAGGTTCTTGCAGGCCAAGCCCGTAACATTGAGCGCTTTTACATCGTCGGTGGTTTCCACCATGGCAAACTTGTAGTCGGTGCTGTTATCAAACCTATTGAAACGGTCGCAAGGCTCTCTGGCCATGCAGTAGTGGTAGATGAGGACATGATGGCGCACGCACAACTGGGCGACCGCAACCTTCTGATCATGCCGGGACGACCGACGGTGTCCTAGAGGTCGATGCCGACCACCTTGTACTTGTCTCCAGCAAGCAACTGCTCAACGGTGTTGATGTAGTCGTCCACCACGGCCGGATCTATGCTGTACACCACCGAGAGATCCGTCTCCCTTGCGTGGGTCTCCACTTTATGCTCGCCGAACTCCATTAGAGCGCCGCTAGACATCCCCTTTCTATGTGTCATCGTGGGTGTGCTTGTTGTGTTGTGGGCGCGATTGAAAGGTTGAAGAGACTAAGGTTATAATGGCCGCGGGAATTAAAGGGGAGGCCAGACGGCATGGAATATCGATTAGCACGCCCTAATGGCAGTTCTAATTCGCAGCGCGTAACTCCATCGTGTCGCACGTAACTGCATCGCATGCCAACGTGGGTGGCGCAACCGCATGCATATGGGGCCACCGACGTGATCGTGCGCAGGCCTAACCGTTGGCAGAGCACGCGCGGAGGGACATGAGCACAGCGCTCCGCAATTACCTCAACGGCGAGCAACCATATATATGCATATGGCAGTTGAACACGCAAGGAAAAGCTGTCCACAACCCGAGCGCACCGACGGACGCGAGCGCTCCACAGCGCCTAACGGCGAGCAACCATATATATGCATATAGAAGTTGAACTGTTTGTATAAATTAAGGACGACTGCTTAATCTATGAATGAAATCTATGCTTAATTACTAAATTTTAGTTGCAAAAATTAGATAGTGCTAGTGATTTTTAGCTGCATATTTTGACAAATCGCAGTGTTACAAGGATTGACAAATGGCAATGTTACTAGATCAACAAATGTCAATCTTTCCAGTTTGACATTTGGCAATATACCCAATATGACAGATGCAAATCTTACCAAATTGCATGTACGTGGTTGCACACGGGTCATCCGAAAAAACAGTTTGCATTGAAGGGAGGTCGAAATCCTGCTTGCCAGATATTCTCTTGGCTTAGCGCCGAAGTTTGGCTTTGAATACCTTATTCATTTTGAACCTTTTGCGTTGAACAGATGAACAAATCCTACGCAGCGAATTTTCCCTTGGCCTTACTCCGGAAGACCATAGCTCTCACTTTGCATACAAATGTTCTATCTAAAATGTTTGTGATGAAGAGCTGCACAAATACTGCTCAACACATTTTCATGATAGCATGCCAAGTTTCATGAATTTCACACGAGTTTTGATTTACTAGAATTTAAAAATAAAGTATCTCAATGTTTTGTCGGCAGTCAATAGTGCCCAGTGCTTGAAATTCATTCCCATTTCTTGCATGGGACCTAAGCATGCACCCAAGGACTCAGATTTGTTTTTTCAACCAATTTATATGCACTGGAGCATGTGCATGTAGTTCAAATTTGAATTATGCACATAAAATTCCTAGAAAACCTAGTTAATATATAAAAATGTCCAAACCAACCCCGAAAAATTCCAAAATTTAACACAACACTCCTGTTGTTCTATGTTGACATTAGAAATTTTTTGAAAGCAATAACAGGCAACGTGTATCGTTTCGTCCCCAAAGGTGGCACATTCCCTATCGAAACCATCAAGCTTGTTGTGAGAAGCTCTGGTTTGTGAGGAGCTTATACCCAAACCTGCGCCAAATGGGACAAAAAATTTACCACGGCATGTCGGGTGCCATTCCATGATAGCATCCCAGGTTTCATGAATTTCAGACGAGTTTTGGATTTACTAGAATTTAAAAACCAGGTATCTCAATGTTTGCGGCCGAGTGATGGTGGCAGGGTGTTTGACATTCATTCACATTTCTTGCATGGGACCTAAGCATGCAACCAGGGACACATATTTGAATTTTCAACCAATTTATATGCATTAGAGCATGTGCATGTAGTTCAAATTTGAATTATGCACATAAATGCACTGAAAACTCAATTAATGCATAAGAAATATGCTAACGAACCCCAAAAAATTCCAAATTTTAACACAACAGTCATGTTGTTCTATGTTGACACTAGAGAAAAAATTGAAATTAAGAAGAGGCAACGACTATCATTTCTCCAGAAAGGTGAAATGTTCCCTACCGAAAACCATTAGGCTTGTTGTGAGAATCTCTAGTTTGTGAGAAGCTTATACCCAAACCTGCCCCAAATGGGACAAAAAATTTACCACGGCATGTCGGGTGCCCTTCCATGATAGCATGCCAGGTTTCATGAATTTTAGACGAGTTTCGGATTTACTAGAATTTAAAAAATAGGTATCTCAATGTTTGCATCCGAGTGACGATGGCAGGGTGTTCGACATTCATTCCTATTTCTTGCATGGGACGTAAGCATGCAACCAAGGAAATAAATTTGAATTTTCAACCAATTTATATGCATTAAAGCATGTGCATGTAGTTCAAATTTGAATTATGCACATAAATGCATTGAAAACTCAATTAATGCATAAGAATGTGCTAATAAACCCCGAGAAATTCCAAAATTTAACACAATACTCATGTTGTTCTATGTTGACACTAGAGAAAAAATTGAAATCAAGAAGAGGCAACGGCTATCGTTTCGTCCAGAAAGGTGAAACGTTCCCTACCGAAACCATTAGGCTTGTTGTGAGAAGCTTTGGTTTGTGAGAAGCTTATACCCAAACCTACCCCAAATGGGACAAAAAATTTACGACGGCATGTTGATGCCGCTCCATGATAGCATGCCATGTTTCATGAATTACAGACGAGTTTTGGATTTACTAGATTTTTAAAAATCAGGTATCTCAATGTTTGTGGCCGAGTGATGGTGGCAGGGTGTTTGACATTCATTCCCATTTCTTGCATGGGACCTAAGCATGCAACCAAGAACACATATTTGAATTTTCAACCAAATCATATGCATTAGAGCATGTGCATGTAGTTCAAATTTGAATTATGCACATAAATGCATTGAAAGGTCAAGTAATGCAAAAAAATGTCCAAACAAACCCCGATAAATTCCAAAATTTAACACAACACTCATGTTGTTCTATGTTGTCACTAGAAAAAGAATTGAAATCAAGAAGAGGCAACGGATATCATTTCGTCCAGAAAAGTGAAACATTCGCTACCATAACCATGAGACTTGTTGTGAGAAGCTCTGGTTTGTGAGAAGCTTATATACCCTAACCTGCCCCAAATGGGACAATACTTTTACCACTGCATGTTGATGTCATTCCATGCTAGCGTGTCAAGGTTCATAAATTTCAGATGCATTTTGGATTAACTAAATTTAAAAACCAAGTATCTCAATGTTAGCGGCCAAGCAACGGTGGCAAGGTGTTTGGCATTCATTCTCATTTCTTGCCTGGGACTTAAGCATGTAACCAAGGACACACATTCCAATTCTGAACCACTTTATATGCATTGGAGCATGTGCATGTAGTTCAAATTTGAATTATGCACATGAATGCACAAAAAACTCAGTTAATGTATAAAAATGTCCAAGCGAACCCCGAAAAGTCCCAAAAAATGACACAACACTCATGGTGTTCTATGTTGACACGAGAAAATGTTAGAAAGTAAGAAGAGGCAACATATACCGTTTGTCACCCAAGGTGGCACGTTCCCTACCGAAACCATCTAGCTTGTTGTGAGGGAACCTCCGGTTTACGAGAAGCTTATTGTAGCGACCAGACCTGCCATCCCTGGATCGGTAATGCTGACACGCATAGTACTTGAAGGATTTATAACAGAGTAGCAATCACACACTTATTACATCGAATGTCTCAAAAGAGAACTTATTATAATAAATATGGCTTAAGTCCATCTAATAACAATAACAGTGGAAGGCTTGGAAGATAAGCGAGTCCATCAACTCCAACGGCACCATTGAGTATAAGATCACGACCTAAGGCACCTTACTCGTCGTCTGAAAAGTCTGCAACATGAACGTTGCAGCCTGAAAATGGGTCAGCACATGGAATATGCTGGCAATGTAACACATAGAGAGTAATGAACAGAAATAATGCTATACTACATGCATATATGGCTGGTGGAAAGCTCTACGGTTACAGTTTTGCATAAAGCCAATTTTTCCCTACAACAAAGGAATAAATTTTATTTAACTATCATGGTGGTTGTTAAACATTGAGAAGGTTCACCCAACCCGATCCCAATTAAGCATCATCATTACAACCCAACAAATTAAATTAAAGTAACATGATGAGATTCACATGATAATCCAAGTACTAGATACTCAAAACGTCCATAACCGGGGACACGGCTAACCATGACTAGTTTATACACTCTGCAGAGGTTTGCACACTTTTCCCCGCAAGACTCGATCCCCTTCGTTGGAATTCTCGCACTACATGGTGTTTGAGAAATGGATGACCGAGACATAGTCTTTCAGAAGTGTTTGCACCTTACGATGGGTAGACAGTTACACCTACTTTCCCCTACATCTGCTAGTGTACCACTGTAAGAGTTCACGCGACTTAATCAACTATGTTGAGCCCATAGTAGCTTGCGGATGCACACGGAAGTTTCTAGCATGAATAATCTCATGACCCCTTTGAGCCTGGGTGGCGGTCCATAGGAGAATCACACGGTACCCCGGGATTTCCAAAAATACAAGCAACACTGGGTTCCTCAGGTGCCTCAATCCACCCAGATGTGTATTAAAGTTGCCACCTTCAGTAAACCATTAGCTTAACAATCTCACATCTGTCATGGATACACTCACCCAATCCACGTCTACTAGCATAGCATAGCGATATAAGAAAACGTAGAAGTAACTCCCGAAGGTTTGATAATAAAACAGGTAATAGGTTCTACCTCATCTACTCCCCAAAACCCACATGTTAAAGATCCTAATCATGCAATTGTTTGAGGATTGATCTAATGCAATAAAACTGGATAGTAAAGAGGTATGATCAAAGTGTTACTTGCCTTGCTGATGATCCGTGAAACCTAGAGACTCGTAGTAGCAAGCGGCGCACTCCGGGTACTCTATCGCAAACAAACAAGCATACAATAAGCACTCATCTAATGCACGAGTACAACTCAAATAAGAGATCTAACCAAAAAGTTCAACTTAAGAACTCCGGTTTGCAAAAAGAATCAAATCAAACAAAGCAACGAAAGTCAAACAGCGAAAGAAACAAGCTTCGTTTACTAATCTGGACCTAAGACAAATTTTACAGTAGCAAAATCTTGTTTGAGTTGGTTAAATGGAAAGAGGGTTTAGAGAGGAAACTCTAGGCGCTTGAATCGCCTGATTCCGATAGACGAGCGGAAAGTTATACTAGAACAAAAATCGGATCAGAAATCGCGATCGGAAATAATCGCGGAAAATCTGAGAAAAAGAAAAACGAACGAACAGGCTAACGAATGAATGTTCGCTGTCTGTGGATAAACGACGAAAACCGTTCGTTAAAACGAACATACGGATGAGCGTCCGCAAATTAAATAAACCAGGAAAAAAACTAAACCGATCTAATAAAAAAATAAACCGCGATTTTATAAAAAAACAGGCGGTTTTCTGAAGAAAACCGCCGCCGGCGGCGGCGAACTCCGGCGGCTACCTCGTCATGGCGGCGGCGGTTGGCTGCTCCGGCGGCGAGGGGATCCGGCGGCGGGGCGGCGCTGCGGGGCGGCGGCGCTGCGGGGAGGCGAGGCGACGGTGACACGGCGCGGCGGGCGGCGGCTGGCGGTGGATCGGGGGCGGGGCTAGGGTTTCGGGGGGGATGCGGCTCGGGCCTCCTAGCTTATAAGGCCGGCCGGGCTAGGAGTCCGGGACGGACACGGCCCAGTAGGTTGGTTCGTTTTTTTAAATAACCCGGATGTGCAGAAAAAGAAAGAAAAGAAATACTAAACGGACTCCAAAAATCCCGAAATAAATTTTCCCGTCCTCTAAAAATAAGCGGGACAAGATGAACATTTATTTGGGGCCTAAATGCAATTTTGAAAAAATGTGCATTTTTTCCTAAATTCAATTAAAATGGCGATAAACTTTGAAATAAAATCTTATTTGATTTTATTATTAAATCCTCAATATTTCTTTATTTTGGGAAAGTCATTTTATTCCCTCTCTTTTATTTTTGTATAAGAAATATTTGAAGATAAAATAATTAAAATCAAATGATCCTATTTTCAAAATTTGAGAAAACTCAAATATGGAAATAACGAAATCTCCAACTCTCTTCGTGGGTCCTTGAGTTGCGTGAAATTTCTAGGATCAAGCAAATATGCAATAAAATATGATATGCAAAGATGATCTATTGTATAACATTCCAAATTGAAAAATTGGGATGTTACAAAACCTACCCCCCTTAAGATGAATCTCGCCCTCGAGATTCGGGTTGGCTAGAAAATAGGTGAGGGTGGTCCTTTAGTAGATCTTCCTATCGCTCCCAGGTGGCTTCATCCTCGGTATGGTGGCTCCACTGAACTTTGCTAAACTTGTTAACCTTGCTGCGGGTGACTCGGCTGGCATATTCGAGAATCTTAACTAGTTTTTCTTCATAGGTCAAATCACTATCCAGTTGAATCGCTTCCAGTGGCACTGTATCTCTCAACGGTATATCAGCCATCTACGCGTGGCACTTGTTCAACTGGGAAACATGGAATACATCATAAACTCCTGACAATCCTTTGGGCAACTCCAACTTGTAAGCAACTTCTCCCAAACGCTCCAAAACTTTGTATGGTCCCACAAAACATGGCGCTAACTTTCCCTTAACTCCAAAACGCTTAACTCCTCGAAGTGGGGACACACGAAGATAAACTCTGTCTCTGACTTCGTATACTGTCTCCTTGTGTTTAGAATCTGCATGGCTCTTCTGCCTGGATTGGGCTACCTTGAGCCTATCACGAATCAACTTCACCTTCTGTTCAGACTCCTTAATCAAATCTGACCCAAACAACTAACGGTCTCCAACCTCATCCCACAACAACGGTGTCCTGAACCTCCTTCTGTACAAAGCTTCGAAAGGGGCCATCTTCAAACTAGACTGATAACTGTTGTTGTAAGAGAACACCGCATATGGCAAATTGTCGTCCCAACTAGATCCATAATCTAGTGCACAAGCTCTCAGCATGTCCTCCAGAATCTGATTGACTCTCTCGGTATGTCCATCTGTCTGCAGATGAAAGGTTGTGCTGAACTCTAGCCTGGTACCCGAAGTTTCGTGCAACTGATTCCAGAACTTTGAGGTAAACTGGGTTCCTCTGTCTGATACAATGGTCCTCGGAACTCCATGCAGACATACGATTCTGGTCATGTATAACTTTGCCAACTTAGCACTGGTGTAAGTGGTCTTCACTGGGATGAAATGAGCTACCTTCGTCAAACGATCGACTACAACCCATATCGAGTCATAGCCTGAACGAGTCCTGGGCAATCCCGTGATAAAATCCATGCCTAGCTTATCCCACTTCTATTCGGGTATCGGCAATGGTTGTAGCAATCCTGCTGGCTTCTGATGCTCTGCCTTCACTATCTGACATACATCACAAACTGCTACATACTCCGCAATATCCTTCTTCATTCCGGTCCACCAGAAAGTGCCCTTCAAATCCAGATACATCTTGGTATTTCCTGGGTGAATCGAATACGGTGAATCATGGGCCTCCTGCAGGATCAACTTCCTGATCTCCGGGTCATTAGGCACATAAACGCAGTCCTCAAACCATAAGGCATCGTGCTCATCCTCACGAAATCCTTTAGATTTTCCTTTGCTCATCTTCTCCTTTATCTCGGCAACCTCCTTGTCTGTCTTCTGAGCTTCTCTGATCTTATCCATCAAAGTAGACTGGATCTCCAATGCTGCTACATAGCCTCTCTGAACTATCTCCAAACATAGCTCGTGAAGATCCTCGGCCAACTCCTTTGGTAACTCTTCGGTCAAGAGAGTGTTGACATGGCTCTTGCGGCTCAACGCATCTGCTACTACGTTAGCCTTTCCGGGGTGATAATGCAGTCTCATATCATAATCCTTAATGAGCTCCAACCATCTCCTTTGCCTGAGATTCAACTCCTTCTGTGTGAAGATGTACTTCAAACTCTTGTGATCCGTGTACACCTCACAATGATTTCCGATGAGAAAATGTCTCCATGTCTTCAATGTGTGCACTACGGCTGCTAACTCCAAATCATGTGTAGCATAATTCAACTCATGGGGATTAAGTTGTCGTGAGGCATATGAAACAACTCTTCCCTCCTCCATAAGCACTGCTCCAAGTCCTCGACGAGAAGCGTTGAAATATACTTCATAATCCTTGCGCTGATCTGGCAGAATCAACACCGGTGATGTAACCAAACGTTTCTTCAACTCCTGTAAACTGGCCTCACATTCCTCAGTCCATTTGAACTTGGTGTCCTTCTTCAACAACTCCGTCATGGGCTTCGCAATCTTCGAGAAATTCTCAATGAACCTCCGGTAGTATCCTACGAGTCCAAGAAAACTCCAGATCTCTCCAACTGTCGTTGGGGCTTCCCAATTTGTCACAGTGACAACCTTGGTGGAGTCTACTACTATTCCTTCTCCGGATATAACATGTCCGAGAAATCCAACTTCCTTCAACAAAAATACACACTTGCTGAAATTGGCATATAACTGATGTTCTCTGAGCTTCCCAAGTACCAAACGCAAATGCTCCTTATGCTCCTCTTCATTCTTCGAGTAGACCAGAATATCATCAATGAACACCACGACGAACTTATCCAGACACTCCATAAACACCTTGTTCATCATGTTCATGAAATAGGCAGGTGTGTTAGTCAGACCAAATGACATAACGGTATACTCATACAGCCTGTACCTGGTGGTAAAAGCCGTCTTAGGTATATCCTGCTCTTGAATCTTCAGCTGTTGGTATCTTGATCGCAGATCGATCTTGGAAAACCTTTGCTCCTTGCAACTGGTCAAACAAGTCATTGATCATTGGCAGTGGATACTTGTTCTTGATTTTCACTTCATCCAGTCCTCGATAATCAACAACCATCCTCAACGATCTGTCCTTCTTCTCCACTAGAAGCACTGGCGATCCCTAAGGTGACAAACTTGGGCGAATATAGCCTTTATCCAGTAACTCCTTAATCTGCTTCTTAATTTCCTCCAAATCCTTTGCGGGCATCATGTACGGTCTCTTAGATATCGGCCATGTGCCTGGAAAAAGCTCAATCAGAAACTCAATGTCTCTATCCGGTGGCATGCCTGGCAACTCTTATGGAAATACATCAGGGAAATCCTTCACTACTAGTACTTCCTCCTGTACAACTCCTGATAAGGAATTCACTTGAGTCCTCTTCGGCTCATGCCGGGATACATACTTGATCCTTCTTCCTTCTGGGGTGGTAAGCAAAATTGACTTGCTGGCGCAATCAATGTTTCCTCCATACATTGATAGCCAATCCATACCCAGAATCACATCCAAACCTTGTGACTCCAAAATGATTAAATCCGAGGGGAAAACATGCCTACCTATGGTTAATGGCACCTGAAAACATCCTTGGCTGGCCATATACTCCACTCCTGGTGAGCTTACTAACATAGGTGTTCTAAGAACTTTGGTGGGCAGTTTATACTTATCCACAAATCCCCTTGATATGTATGAATGCAATGCACCAGTATCAAAAAGAACAATTGCAGTAAATGACTTAACCAAAAACTTACCTATTACTGCATCTGGCTGGGCTTCAACCTCCTCCACGTTAACGTGGTTCACCTGTCCCCTGTTGAAAGGGTTCGGCTTCTTCCCAGAGCTTCCATTGCCATTTCCATTCTTAGCTTCAGGACATTCATTGGCATAATGTCCAGTCTTCTGACACTTGTAGCAAGTGATGTGGCTCAGATCCTTCTTGGCTAGGGTTGATGGGTTGGCACGATTATGGCCGTTGCTTCCTCCATTCCCATTACCATTCTTGGGGCCACTATGGTTGTGCGAACTCCCTCGTCCATGGGTATGCTGAAAAGGTCCTCCCTAATTCGGGGTAAAACGAGGCTTCTGCTGAGCTCCAGAATTGTATTTCCCTTGTCCATACTTCCTCTTGCGGTTGTCAATATGTCGCTGCTTCCCTTCAATCATGAGAGCTCGGTCTACCAACTCCTGGTAGTTGTTGGAGGTTTCTACCATCAACTGCATGCTCAGCTCATCATTCAGTCCTTCCAGAAACTTCTCTTGCTTAGCTGCATCCGTAGCAACGTCATCTGGGACATAACGTGCTAGCTTACTAAAGTCATCCACATACTGGCCAACTGTACGTCCTCCTTGGCGCAAGTTGTGAAACTCACGCTTCTTCATGGACATAGCTCCTCCTGAAACATGAGCAGTACGGAAATCCTCCTGAAACTGATCCCATGTGACAGTGTTGATGGGATAAGTGGTTGTGAAATTCTCCCACCATGATGTTGTGGGTCCATCAAGCTGGTGTGCGGCAAAACACACCTTCTCCGCATCAGTGCATCCTGTAGTGGTGAACTCCCTTCCCATCTTATGGAGCCAATCATCTGCAACTAATCGGCTCGGTGCTACTGGAGAACACCGGTGGATTCAGCCTCAACAAACGGGCTAAGTGATCAACAGGTGGTGGTGGGGGTGGGTTGTTGTTGTTGTTGTTCCCCTGATTCTGATTCTGGACTAGCATCTGCATCAATGCATTCTGCTGCTGGATCAACTGAGTGAGCTCCGGTGGGAAAGCAAATCCATTGTCATGTCTCGGAGGCATCTGAGGGTTTAGAAAAGATGAGAATATAGAATAGAATGAGGTATATAGAGAAAAACACTACCCATTATGCACATGAGACAATTGCAATCAATATCACTTCAATCAGTTCAAACAAGGGCATACAACGGTCTAACTATCGTTACAAAAGTGCTCGGACTATACTATATACATGGGGGAATACTACTACTGTTATGGTGGTCGACTAGAAAAATTGATCGATCGAAGACTCCATGATATCTGCTCCAGCTTCATCAACAAAGTCATCGTCACTATCTTCTGGGTCCGAGTCGGTGTTGTCGATGATGATGTAGTTGTCCGAGCAAGTGCAATCGTCGTCTTCCCCTCCAGTCGCGGGGAATCCCATGAATACTTTTAGCTTCTTCTTCAGATCATCATTCTTCTCCACGAGTGTTGTCATTTCTTCTCATATCCATCGCGTGTAGACTTGAGTTCTTCTTCCAGCTCCGTGATCTTGGTCATAGCCTTCTTCAGATCTATCATGCCTGCGCACATCTGGTTCTCCTGGCGACGAATGTGCTGGTTTAGCTCCTGGATGAAAGTTGCAATTGATCTATCCTTCCTGGTACTGATCATCTCCCATTGCTCATCTCAGCACCCACAAATCTAGTAAATAGTATCCTTGAGATCCTTGTGGTAACTTCTCCAATGTGTCCCATGGTGATGTGGGCTTCCATGCTCTTTCCTAGACTCCAGGTTGGTGCATCAAAGGAAAATTCTATGGGCTCAGTGACGGGCATGAACGTCCTTCCTGGAACTTGAACTTGAATCATCCAACGCTCCTCTTCTGGTAAAGTGGCGATGTAGGTCCCGATGAAGCTTGGCACTCTGATGTTCAGGTATCTAGTGACTTCCTTCAAGTGGCGTCCAAAGGGTGTATCTTCATCCGGTTGTGTGAACTTGTTCCTTGCATCCTCCATCCTAAAAGAGTAGAAAAAACGAGGAGTCAGAAATGAGAAGAGAGTAGTGATCTAGGGCTTTAGCTTAGTGGTCGTGTCCTACAGTCAGCGTGTGCTCTGATACCATCTTGTAGCGACCAGACCTCAAACAATCTGATCTCTGTGCACTAGTGTCATCCCTGGATCACTAATGCTGACACGCACAGAACTTGAAGGATTTATAACAAAGTAGCAATCACACACTTATTACATCGAATGTCTCAAAAGAGAACTTATTACAATAAATATGGCTTAAGGCCATCTAATAACGATAATAGTGGAAGGCTTGGAAGATAAGTGAGTCCATCAACTCCAACGGCATCACTGAGTATAAGATCACGACCTAAGGCACCTTACTCGTTGTCTGAAAAGTCTGCAACATGAACGTTGCAGCCCGAAAACGGGTCAGCACATGGAATATGCTGGCAATGTAACACATAGAGAGTAATGAACAGAAATAATGCTATACTACATGCATATATGGCTGGCGGAAAGCTCTACAGTTACAGTTTTGCATAAAGCCAACTTTTCCCTACAACAAAGGAATAAATTTTATTTAACTATCATGGTGGTTGTTAAACATTGAGAAGGTTCACCCAACTCAATCCCAATTAAGCATCATCATTACAACCCAACAAATTAAATTAAAGTAACATGATGAGATTCACATGATAATCCAAGTACTAGATACTCAAAACGTCCATAACCGGGGACATGGCTAACCATGATTAGTTTATACACTCTGCAGAGGTTTGTGTGTTGGAAATATGCCCTAGAGGCAATAATAAAAGTATTATTATATTTCATTGTTCATGATAATTGTCTTTTATTCATGCTATAACTGTATTATCCGGAAATCGTAATACACGTGTGAATACTTAGACCACAATATGTCCCTGGTGAGCCTCTAGTTGACTAGCTCGTTGTGATCAACAGATAGTCGTGGTTTCCTGACTATGGACATTGGTTGTCGTTGATAACGGGATCACATCATTAGGAGAATGATGTGATGGACAAGACCTAATCCTAAGCATAGCATAAAAGATCGTGTAGTTCGTTTGCTAGAGCTTTGCCAATGTCAAGTATCTCTTCCTTAGACCATGAGATCGTGTAACTCCCGGATACCGTAGGAGTGCCTTGGGTGTATCAAACGTCACAACGTAACTGGGTGACTATAAAGGTGCATTACAGGTATCTCCGAAAGTAGCTGTTGGGTTGACACGGATCGAGACTGGGATTTGTCACTCCGTATGACGGAGAGGTATCTCTGGGCCCACTCGGTAATGCATCATCATAATGAGCTCAATGTGACCAAGGTGTTGGACACGGGATCATGCATTACGGTACGAGTAAAGTGACTTGCCGGTAACGAGACTGAACAAGGTATTGGGATACCGACGATCGAGTCTCGGGCAAGTAACGTACCGATTGACAAAGGGAATTGTATACAGGGTTTGATCGAATCCTCGACATGGTGGTTCATCCGATGACAACATCGAGGAGCATGTGGGATCCATCATGGGTATCCAAATCCCGCTGTTGGTTATTGACCTGAGAGCATCTCGGTCATGTCTGCATGTCTCCCGAACCCGTAGGGTCTACACACTTAAGGTTCGGTGACGCTAGGGTTATTAGGAAGACTAGTATGTGACTACCGAATGTTGTTCGGAGTCCCGGATGGGATCCTGGACGTCACGAGGAGCTCCAGAAGGATCCGGAGGTAAAGATTTATATATGGGAAGTTGTCAAACGGACACCGGGAAGTTTCGGGGTCATACCTGTATTGTACCGGGGCCACCGGAAGGGTTCCGGGGGTCCACCGGGAGGGGCCACCCCTCCCGGGGGGCCACATGGGCTGCGTGGGGCAGGGAGCCAGCCCCTGGGGCTGGGCGCACCCCCTCCCTTGGGCCCTTGCGCCTAGGGTTGAGGGGGGAACCCTAGAGGGGGCGCCCCCTTGGCTTGGGGGGCAAGCCACCCTCTCCCCCTCTCCCCTTGGCCGCCGCCCCACCCTAGATGGGTTCTAGAGGGGCCGGCCCCCTTCTCCCTTCCCCCTATAAATAGAGGGGTGAGGGGAGGGCAGCCGAACCACCCTCCAAGGCGCAGCCCTCCCCTCCCCAACACCTCTCCTCCTCCGTTGTGTGCTTGGCGAAGCCCTGTCGGAGTACTGCCTCTCCACCATCACCACGCCGTCGTGCTGCCGGTGGAGCTGTCTTCCTCAACCTCTCCTTCCCCCTTGCTGGATCAAGAAGGAGGAGACGTCTCCCGTCCCGTACGTGTGTTGAACGCGGAGGTGCTGTCCGTTCAGCACTTGGTCATCGGTGATTCGAATCACGTCGAGTACGACTCCATCATCACCTTGCAAGCTTCCGCACGCGATCTACAAGTGGTATGTAGATGCAAACTCACTCCCTTGACTCGTTGCTTAGATGAACTCATAGATGGATCTTGGTGAAACCGTAGGAAAAATTTTAATTTTCTGCAACGTTCCCCAACATTGTGCACTTTTCCCCGCTAGACTCGATCTCCTTCGTTGGAATTCTCGCACTACATGGTGTTTGAGAAATGGATGACCGAGACATAGTCTTTGAGAAGCGTTTGCACCTTACGATGGATATACAGTTACACCTACTTTCCCCTACATCTGCTACTCTACCACTTTAAGAGTTCACACGACTTAATAAACTATGCTAGAGCCCATAGTAGCTTGCAGCTACACACGGAAGTTTCTAGCATGAATAATCTCATGGTCCCTTTGAGCCTGGGTGGCGGTCCATAGGAGAATCACACGATACTCCGGGATTTCCAAAAATACAGGCAACACTGGGTTCCCCAGGTGCCTCAATCCACCCAGATGTGTATTAAAGTTGCCACCTTAAGTAAACCATTAACTTAACAATCTCACATCTGTCATGGATACACTCATCCAACCCACGTCTACTAGCATAGCATAGCGATATAAGCAAACATAGAAGTAACTCCCAAAGGTTTGATAATAAAACAGGTAATAGTTTCTACCTCATCTACTTCCCAAAACCCACATGTTAAAAATCCTAATCATGCAATTGTTTGAGGATTGATCTAATGCAATAAAACTGGGTAGTAAAGAGGTATGATCAAAGTGTTACTTGCCTTGCTGATGATCCGTGAAACCTAGAGACTCATAGTAGCAAGCGGTGCACTCGGGGTACTCTATCGCAAACAAACAAGCATACAATAAGCACTCATCTAATGCATGGGTAGAAACCAAATAAGAGATCTAACCAGAAAGTTCAACTTAAGAACTCCGGTTTGCAAAAAGAATCAAATCAAACGAAACAACGAAAGTCAAGCGGCGAAAGAAACAAGCTTCGTTTACTAATCAGGACCAAAGTCAAATTTTACAGTAGCAAAATCTTGTTTGAGATGGTTAAATGGAAAGAGGGTTTCGAGATGAAACTCTAGGCGCTTGAATCGCTTGATTCCGATAAACGAGCAAAAAGTTATACTAGAACGAAAATCGGATCAGAAATCGCGATTGGAAATAATGCGGAAAATCCGAGAAAAAGAAAAACGGATGAACAGGCTAACGAACGAACGTTCGCTGTCTGCGGCTAAACTACAAAAACCATTCGTTAAGACGAACGTACGGACGAACGTCCGCAAATTAAATAAACCGGAAAAAAACTAAACCGATCTAATTAAAAAAATTAACTGCGGTTTTATAAAAAAAATAAACTGTGGCTTCAGAAAACCGCCGGCGGCGGCGGCAAACTCCGGCGGCTACCTCGTCAGCGGCGCGGTGGTTGGCGGCTCCGGCGGCGAGGGGATCCGGCGGCGGGGCGGCACTGCGGGGCGGCGGTGGCTCCGGGGCGGCGGTGGCTCCGGGGAGGCGAGGCGACGGCGACACGGCGCGGCGGGCGGCGGCTGGCGGCGGGGGCGGTGCTAGGGTTTCGGGGGGGCTGCGGCTCGGGCCTCCCGGCTTATAAGGCCGGCCGGGCCAGGAGTCCGGGACGGATACGGCCCGGTAGGTCGGTTCGTTTTTTTAAATAATTCGGACGTGCAGAAAATGAAAGAAAAGAAATACTAAATGGACTCCAAAAATCCCTAAATAAATTTTTTCCGTCCTCTAAAAATAAGTTGGACAAGATGAACATTTATTTGGGGCCTAAATGCAATTTTAAAAAACGCGCATTTTTCCTAAATTCAAATAAAATAGCGATAAACTTCGAAATAAAATCTTATTTGATTTTATTATTAAATCCTCAATATTTCTTTATTTTGGAAAAGTCATTTTATTTCCTCTCTTTTATTTTTGTATAAGAAATATTTTAAGATAAAATAATTAAAATCAAATGATCCTATTTTCAAAATTTGAGAAAACTCAAATATGAAAATAACGAAATCTCCAACTCTCTCCGTGGGTCCTTGAGTTGCGTGAAATTTTTAGGATCAAGCCAAAATGCAATAAAATATGATATCCAAAGATGATCTATTGTATAACATTCCAAATTGAAAATTTGGGATGTTACACTTATACCCAAACCTGCCCCCAAATGGAAAAATATTTTTACCATGGCATGTCGATGTCGTTCCATGATATCATGTCAAGCTTCAGGAATTTTGGCCGAGTTTTCAATTTACAAGAATTTTAAAACCATGTATCTCAATATTAGCGGCTGTGCGACAATGTCAAGGTGTTTGACATTCATTCTCATTTCTTGCATGTGACCTAAGCTTGCAACCAAGGACAAACATTTGATTTTGCAACCCGTTTTTATGGACTGGAGCATGTGCTTTAATTTTTAATTGTGCACCTAAAATTGCTAGAAAACAAATTTAATGTATAAAATTTCCAAACGAACCCTGAATAATTCCAATTTTTTACAACACACATATAGTTGCATGTTCACTGCGGATAAAAGGTCTAGCAATTCAAACACAGTCTGTTGCTGTTGTGACCCCATTACGTAATTCAGATCAAAATGAAAAATCAAGTAGATCCCACACAGTTTATTATCACCAACCGTGTGACATGTAGTACAAAATATCCTGGAGCACCGTCAGTGTATAGTACGCCTATGGCTTACGCCAGAAGGTGTGTCGGCTACAGTCCACAGTCGGCGTGTCAAGCACACTAGCTCGCTCCCCAAATACTCCTGCCTCTGCATCCCTCGCAATCTCAAAAATATCTGCTCGCCCTTGATCCAAATTTTCAGTAGCCCCCGCCTTGTTACTCCCGCCTAGCAAAATTTTCAGTTGTCGCGGTATTTCCTCAAACACCACCTTAACCCCCCCCCTCCACACACACCACACACCGCACAAAACCTGTGCTCACCGACACACACCACCCCTGTAACCATTGGTAGGTTGCCGTCGCCTCCATCCTCAACCTCTGTCTATGTGTTGGGGAGCTCGAGGAGCCAATGGACCAAAAGAGGTTTATCGCGGCCTCTTCGCCCGACGTCAGCGAGGTGGCCGCTGAGGTGTCCCCCTCGTCCTCCGCGGGCTCTTTATCGATCCGCCGTTATCGGTCCCCCGATCCGCCCACCATCGCGCCCCTACACCGGTTCGAGGACTTCCCCGTCCTCCCTCGGACATGGCAGCCGATGAGGTTCTACCTCGGGATCTGCAGCGGCGGTGGGGGACGTGGGTCACTGAGATTACAGATCAGGAGACCCACACCCGCCGGTGGCTCGATAGCTTCCACACAACCGAGCTCGCGACCATAGAGTACGAGCGCTAGCAGGTCCTCTACAATGGCGCGGCGGCTAGGCTCAGTTTCCCCTTCGGCACATGTCTGGTCCACCTAATTCTACTGGACCCAGGGGTTGTGAGCTCGGCTATGGCGCGGGAGGACCGCGAGGCGTGGGAGCGCCTTGAAGCCGAGGCTGCCAACGAGGCCTACATGCAAGAGCTTCGCCGGCAGCACCCGGAGCTCATGGAGGCAGAGCGGGTGATCTTTGTCGACGCGGAGCGCGGCGAGGTTATCGCGCTCTCCTCCGATGACGAGGTCGAAGGCAGCAAGGATGGCGGTGCGGAGGGCTTCTAGGTGGGCGGCGAGGATGAGGAGATCGACGTCGACGAGTGGAGGAGTGCCTTCCCCAACGACCCTGATGACGGCACCTGCCCGGACCCGGCTCGTGGCACACCGTACCTGACGAGGAAGGATTGGCTCGACCTCTACTTTGACTGAAAGTAGTTTAGCTTAGTTTAAATTTATGTTTTATGTTCGGTTATGCAAAACTATCTATGTTTATGTTTGAATTCATGCTACTTTCGGTTGAACCTACTTTGAACTTGATCAAATTGAAGTTCACAACATTAAGTTTAGGGGATCGACTAGAAACGGCCAAAAATTGCTAGAGCATATATA
>NC_041381.1:192185208-192195992 GCF_002162155.2 Triticum dicoccoides
TCCACTAATTGTTTTAGTCCTTTAACTTTTAAAGGATCGGCTAGAGATGGCCTTATGCAATGTTTATTTTAGTTCTTCATAATGTGATGCTCTATATGTGCAACTATTTGTCGTGCAATTCAATTTCATCAATAACAGTTTCAACAATACCACTATGAATTACGATATTTGGTTGTTGTTAAGGATATTGCAGTTAACATGCCTTTTCATTTTTTTAACAATAACTAGTGTACTATAGACCTACACAATACCAGTTTGAATGACTATTTGCTTGTTTATAAATGTTATGCCTCATGAAGTTAACACACCTTTCCACTTCTTGTTTTGCCTAACTAGCGTGCTTAAGCCTGCACGCTGAAGCTATCATTTCTAGATTATGTTGTCTACCATGGATATATTTAGTTGATGTTTAGCCTGTTGTGCTTAACATGCCTTTATATGTACTTGATACGTCTCCAACGTATCTATATTTTTTTATTGTTCCATGCTATTATATTACCCCTTTTGGATGTTTATGGGCTTTATTTTACACCTTTATATCATTTTTGGGACTAACCTACTAACCGGAGGCCTAGCCCGTATTGCTGTGTTTTTCGCCTATTTCAGTATTTCGAAGAAAAGGAATATCAAACGGAGTCCAAACGGAATGAAACCTTCGGGAGCGTGATTTTTGGAACGAACGTGATCCAGAGGACTTGGAGTGCAAGTCAAGAAGCAGCCGAGGCAGCCACGAGATAGAAGGGCGGCCCCCTATAGGGCGCACCCCATGTATCGTGGGCCCCTCGGGCGGCCACCGACATACTTCTTCCTCCTATATAAGCCTACGTACCCCGAAAACATCCAGGGAGCCAACGAAACACAATTTCCACCGCCGTAACCTTCTGTATCCGCGAGATCCCATCTTGGAGCCTTCGCCGACGCTCCACCGGAGGGGGAATCAACCATGGAGGGCTTCTACATCAACATCTTTGCCCCTTCGATGAGTTGTGAGTAGTTTACCACAGACCTATGGGTCCATAGTTATTAGCTAGATGGCTTCTTCTCTCTTTTTGGATCTCAATACAATGTTCTCCCCCTCTCTTGTGGAGATCTATTCGATGTAAACTCTTTTTGCGGTGTGTTTGTCAAGATCTGATGAATTGTGGGTTTATGATCAAGTTTATCTATGAATAATATTTGAATCTTCTCTGAATTCTTTTATGTATGATTGAGTTATCTTTGCAAGTCTCTTGGAATTATCAGTTTGGTTTGGCCTACTAGATTGATCTTTCTTGCCATGGGAGAAGTGCTTAGCTTTGCGTTCAATCTTGCGGTGTCCTTTCCCAGTGACAGCAGGGGCAGCAAGGCACGTATTGTATTGTTGCCATCGAGGATAAAAAGATGGGGTTTATATCATATTGCATGAGTTTATCCCTCTACATCATGTCATCTTGCTTAAGGCATTACTCTGTTCTTATGAACTTAATACTCTAGATGCAGGCAGGAGTCGGTCAATGTGTGGAGTAATAGTAGTAGATGCAGGAAGGAGTCGATCTACTTGTCACGGACGTGATGCCTATATACATGATCATGCCTAGATAATCTCATAATTATTCGCTTTTCTATCAATTGCTCGACAGTAATTTGTTCACCCACTGTAATACTTATGCTATCTTGAGAGAAGCCTCTAGTGAAACCTATGGCCCCCGGGTCTATCTCTCATCATATTTGCTTCCAATCTACTTTTATTTGCATCTTTACTTTTTGCATCTATATTATAAAATACCAAAGATATATTTATCTTATCATACTATCTCTATTAGATCTCACTTTCGTAAGTGGCCGTGAAGGGATTGACAACCCCTTTATTGCGTTGGTTGCGAGTTCTTTGTTTGTTTGTGTAGGTGCATGGGACTTTTGAGGAGCATCCTACTGGATTGATACCTTGGTTCTCAAAAACTAAGGGAAATACTTATGCTACTATTGCTGCATCACGCTTTCCTCTTCAAGAAAAACCAACGCAAGCTCAAGACGTAGCAAGAAGGATTTCTAGCACCGTTGTCGGGGAGGTCTTTGCTCAAGTCAAGACATACCAAGTACCCATCACAAACTCATCTCCCTCGCATTTACATTATTTGCCATTTGCCTCTCGTTTTCCTCTCCCCCACTTCACCCTTGCCGTTTTATTCGCCCTCTCTTTCCCAATCTCCTCCTCTCTCTTTCGCTTGCCTTTTTCTGCTTGCTTGTGTGCATGTCTGTCCTTATGGCTTTGCCTAAGGGTTCTGACCACCTTCTTAGAAGGTTGGAAGAGATTGAATCAAATATTAGAAGCTTTATGAATTTGCAATTTGAGCATAATAATTTCTTCAGAAAAGAGCTTAAGGAACAAAAAGGTTTTTTGGGTTTTATGAATAAGGAGCTTGATGATATGAATAAAGAATTTTATGGTGTGAACTCTCAAATTACCCGGTTTGAAAATGCTATAGCAAAAATTTCTAATAAGCAAGCCACCTTAGTCAATAAGATGGCCGCCAAACCAGAAAAATTTCATGAAAATAATGATGAAGATCTTAAAGTTATTGATGAGTCTCCTATTATATCTATGTTTTGCAGTATGAATCTTGATAATTATGGGACTGAGGATGAGTCAACTTTACCTAGAAGGCGTCCCAAGAATTCGGAGTTTTTAGATCTTGATGCTAAATTTGGTAAAAGTGGGATTGGAGAGGTCACAACTTTAAGTAGCATTGAACCCACTATCTCGGATTTCAAGGAATTTGATTATGATAATTGTTCTTTAGAAGGTTGTATTTCCTTATTGCAATCTGTTGTTAATTCTCCTCATGCTTATAGTCAAAATAAAGCTTTTACCAAACATATCGTTGATGCCTTGATGCAATCTTATGATGAAAAACTTAATTTGGAAGTTTCTATACCTAGAAAACTTAATGATGAGTGGGAACCTACTATAAAGATTAGAATTAAAGATCATGAGTGGTTTGCTTTGTGTGATTTGGGTGCTAGTGTTTCCACGATTCCAAAAACTTTATGTAATATTCTAGCTTTCCATGATCTTGATGATTGCTCTTTAAATTTGCACCTTGCGGATTCCACCATTAAAAAGCCAATGGGAAGAATCAATGATGTTCTTATTGTTGCAAATGGAAATTTGGTGCCCGTAGATTTTATAGTTCTTGATATAGATTGCAATCTTTCTTGCCCTATTATTCTTGGTAGACCTTTCCTTAGAACGATTGGCGCGATTATTGATATGAAGGAAGGGAACATTAGATTCCAATTTCCCTTAAAGAAAGGCATGGAGCACTTTCCAAGAAAGAAAGTCAAATTACCTTATGAATCTATCATGCGGGCTACTTATGAATTTAGTGCCAAAGATGGCACTCGTTAGATCTATCTTCGCTTTTATGCCTAGCTAGGGGCGTTGAACGATAGCGCTAGTTGGGAGGCAACCCAATTTTCTTTGTGTTTTTTGTTTTTGTTCCTGTTTAGTAATAAATCTTTCATCTACCTCCTTTTTAGATGTGTTTTTATCTTTTAATTAGTGTTTGTGCCAAGTAGAACCTATAGGATAACCTATGATGATAGTTGATTTGATTCTGCTGAAAAACAGAAACTTTGCGCGAACGAATTTAGTTTTGTTAAATCACAGAAATGTGCTTTTGCGTTGATTATTTTTTCTTCTGATCAATAGACAAATTTTCCAGGACTTCCTATTTTGGTAGGATTTTTAGAGTTCCATAAGTTTGCGTTAGTTACAGATTGCTACAGACTGTTCTGTTTTTGACAGATTCTGTTTTTCGTGTGTTGTTTGCTTATTTCGATGCATCTATGGCTAGTAAATTAGTTTATTAACCATAGATAAGTTGGATTACAGTAGGTTTAACACCAAAATAAATAAATAATTAGTTCATTACAGTACCTTATATGGTGGTTTTGTTTTCTTTCACTAACGGGGCTTATAAGATTTCCTGTTGAGTTTTGTGTTGTGAAGTTTTCAAGTTTTGGGTAAAGCTTTTATGGACTATGGAATAAGGAGTGGCAAGAGCCTAAGCTTGGGGATGCCCATGGCACCCCAAGATATTCAAGGATAGACAAAAGCCTAAGCTTGGGGATGCCCCGGGAAGGCATCCCCTCTTTCGTCTTCGTTCATTGGTAACTTTACTTGGAGCTATATTTTTATTCGCCACATGATATGTGTTTTGCTTGGAGCGTCGTGTATTATATTAGTCTTCGCTTTTTAGTTTACCACAATCATCCTTGATGTACACACCTTTTGGGAGAAGCCTATTTGATTAGAATTTGCTAGAATACTCTATGTGCTTCACTTATATGTTTTGAGCTTGATAGTTTTTGCTCTAGTGCTTCACTTATATCTTTCAGAGCACGGCGGTGGCTTATTTTTGTAGAAATTGCTAGTCTCTCATGCTTCACTTATATTATTTTGAGAGTCTTTTAGAACAGCATGGTATTTGCTATGGTTATAAAATTGGTCCTAGAATGGTAGGCATCCAAGTTGGGTATAATAAAAACTATCATAGGAAGTGAATTGGATGCTATGATCAATTTGATACTTGATAATTGTTTTGAGATATGGAGGTAGTGATATTAAAGTCATGCTAGTTGGGTTATTATGAATTTAAAGAATGCTTGTGTTGAATTTAGCAAGTCCTGTAGCATGCACCTATGGTTAAATTTGTGTAACAAATTTGAAACATGGAGTGTACCTGGCTTCTGCATCCTTATGAGTGGCGGTCGGGGACGAGCGATGGTCTTTTCCTACCAATATATCCCCCTAGGAGCATGCGTGTAGTACTTAATTTTTGATGACTTCTAAATCTTTGCAATAAGTATATGAGTTCTTTTGACTAATGTTGAGTCCATGGATTATACGCACTTTTACCTTTCCACCATTGCTAGCCTCTTCGGTACCGTGCATTGCCCTTTCTCACCTTGAGAGTTGGTGCAAACTTTGCCGGTGCATCCAAACCCCGTGATACGATACACTCTATCACACATAAACCTCCTTATATCTTCCTCAAAACAGCCACCATACCTACCTATTATGGCATTTCCATAGCCATTCCGGCCATTCAACTTTCCACTGTTCTAGTTTTCATCATCATGACATACTTCACTTTTGTCATATTGCCATTGCATGATCATGTAGTTGACATCGTGTTTGTGGCAAAGCCACCATGCATTATTTTTCATACATGTCACTCTTGATTCATTGCACCATCCCGGTACACCGCCGGAGGCATTCATATATAGTCATATCTTGTTCTAGTTTTGAGTTGTAATTCATATGTTGTAATCAATGAAAGTGTGATGATCATCATTATTAGAGCATTGCCCAAAATTAAAAAAAAGGAAGAAAGGCCAAAAGGAAAAAAAGCCCAAAAGAAAAAAAATAAAAAAAGAAAAAGAAAGAAAAAATAAAAAAATAAAAAGGCAATGTTACTATCTCTTTTTCCACACTTGTGCTTCAAAGTAGCACCTTGTTCTTCATGTAGTGAGTCTCATATATTGTGCTTCAAGGTAGCACCATGTTTTTCATATAGTGAGTCTCATAAGTTGTTTTTTCATACTAGTGGGAATTTTTCATTGTAGAACTTGGCTTGTATATTCCTACGATGGGCTTCCTCAAATGCCCTAGGTCTTCGCGAGCAAGCAAGTTGGATCCACACCCACTAGTTTTCTTTTGTTGAGCATTCATTTATAGCTCTAGTGCATCCGTTGCATGGCAATCCCTACTCCTCATGTTGACATCAATTGATGGGCATCTCCATAGCCTGTTGATTATCCTCGGCAATGTGAGACTTTCTCCTTTTTTGTCTTCTCCACACAATCCCCAACATCATATTCTATTCCACCCATAGTGCTATATCCATGGCTCACGCTCATGTATTGCGTGAAGGTTGAAAAAGTTTGAGATTATTTAAGTATGAAACAATTGCTTGGCTTGTCATCGGGGGTATAGAAGTTGGGAACATCTTTGTGTGACGAAAATGAAGCATAACCTAACTATATGATTTTGTAGGGATGAACTTTCTTTTGCCATGTTATTTTGAGAAGACATGATTACTTTGATTAGTATTCTTGAAGTGTTACTATTTCTTTTATCAATATGAACTTTTATTTTGAATCATTTGGATCTGAACATTCATGCCACAATAAACAAAATTACATTGAGAATTATGCTAGGTAGCATTCCACATCAAAAATTATGTTTTTATCATTTACCTACTCGAGGACGAGCAGGAATTAAGCTTGGGGATGCTTGATACGTCTCCAACGTATCTATAATTTTTGAGTGTTCCATGCTATTATATTACCCCTTTTGGTGTTTATGGGATTTATTTTACACATTTATATCATTTTTGGGACTAACCTACTAACCGGAGGCCCAGCCCGTATTGCTATTTTTTCTGCCTATTTCAGTATTTTGAAGAAAAGGAATATCAAACAGAGTCCAAACAGAATGAAACCTTCGGGAGCGTGATTTTTGGAACGAACGTGATCCGGAGAACTTGGAGTGCAAGTCAAGAAGCAACCGAGGCAGCCACGAGATAGGAGGGCCCCCCCTATAGGGCGCACCCCCTGTCTCGTGGGCCCCTCGGGCGGCTACCGACGTACTTCTTCCTCCTATATAAGCCTACGTACCCCGAAAACATCCAGGGAGCCAACGAAACACAATTTCCACCGCCGTAACCTTCTATATCCGCGAGATCCCATCTTGGAGCCTTCGCCGGCGCTCCGCCGGAGGGGGAATCAACCACGGAGGGCTTCTACATCAACATCCTTGCCCCTCCGATGAGTTGTGAGTAGTTTACCACAGACCTACGGGTCCATAGTTATTAGCTAGATGGCTTCTTCTCTCTTTTTGGATCTCAATACAATGTTCTCCCCCTCTCTTGTGGAGATCTATTCGATGTAAACTCTTTTTGCGGTGTGTTTGTCGAGATCCGATGAATTGTGGGTTTATGATCAAGTCTATCTATGAATAATATTTGAATCTTCTCTGAATTCTTTTATGTATGATTGAGTTATCTTTGCAAGTCTCTTCGAATTATCAGTTTGATTTGGCCTACTAGATTGATCTTTATTGCCATGGGAGAAGTGCTTAGCTTTGGGTTCAATCTTGTGGTGTCCTTTCCCAGTGACAGCAGGGGCAGCAAGGCACGTATTGTATTGTTGCCATCGAGGATAAAAAGATGGGGTTTATATCATATTGCATGAGTTTATCCCTCTACATCATGTCATCTTGCTTAAGGCGTTACTCTGTTCTTATGAACTTAATACTCTAGATGCAGGCAGGAGTCAGTCAATGTGTGGAGTAATAGTAGTAGATGCAGGCAGGAGTCGGTCTACTTGTCACGGACGTGATGCCTATATACATGATCATGCCTAGATAATCTCATAATTATTCGCTTTTCTATCAATTGCTCGACAATAATTTGTTCACCCACCGTAATACTTATGCTATCTTGAGAGAAGCCTCTAGTGAAACCTATGGCCCCCGGGTCTATCTCTCATCATATTTGCTTCCAATCTACTTTTATTTGCATCTTTACTTTTTGCATCTATATTATAAAATACCAAAAATATATTTATCTTATCATACTATCTCTATTAGATCTCACTTTCGCAAGTGGCCGTGAAGGGATTGACAACCCCTTTATTGCGTTGGTTGCGAGTTCTTTGTTTGTTTGTGTAGGTGCGTGGGACTTTTGAGGAGCCTCCTACTGGATTGATACCTTGGTTCTCAAAAACTGAGGGAAATACTTACACTACTATTGTTGCATCACCCTTTCCTCTTCAAGGAAAACCAACGCAAGCTCAAGACGTAGTAGTACTCATACAGGACAATATTGAGAACAGTGTTGTTTTTTCCAACGAGGTTAGTTTCATCGCATTGCTTATATGTACTCACTGTTCAGGATCTCTGTGACGCCCCCGATTCAATCGTACACTAATCATGCACGCAAATGTGTACGATCAAGATCAGGGACTCACGGGAAGATATCACAACACAACTCTAAAACATAATTAAGTCATACAAGCCTCATAATACAAGCCAGGGGCCTTGAGGGCTCGATTACAAGTGCTTGATCATAGATGAGTCAGCGGAAGCAACAATATCTGAGTACAGACATAAGTTAAACAAGTTGCCATAAGATGGCTAGCATAAACTGGGATACAGATCGAAAGAGGCGCAGGCCTCCTGCCTGGGATCCTCCTAACTACTCATGGTCATCGTCAGCAGCCTGCACGTAGTAGTAGGCACCTCCCGTGTAGTAGTAGTCGTCGACGGTGGCGTCTGGCTCCAGGGCTCCAACATCTGGTTGCGACAACCAGGTAGAAGGGAAAGGGGAAAAGAGGGAGAAAAGCAAGCGTGAGTACTCATCCAAAGTACTCGCAAGCAAGGAGCTACACTACATATGCATGGGTATATGTGTAAAGGGCCATATCAGTGGACTGAACTGCAGAATGCCAGAATAAGAGGGGGATAGCTAATCCTGTCGAAGACTACGCTTCTGGCAGCCTCCGTCTTGCAGCATGTAGAAGAGAGTAGACTGAAGTCCTCCAAGTAGCATCTCCAAGTAGCATCACATAGCATAATCCTACCCGGCGATGCTCTCCTCGTCGCCCTGTAGAAAAGCGATCACCGGGTTGTATCTGGCACTTGGAAGGGTGTGTTTTATTAAGTATCCGGTTCTAGTTGTCATAATGTCAAGGTACAACTCCAAGTCGTCCTGTTACCGAAGATCACGGCTATTCGAATAGATTAACTTCCCTGCAGGGGTGCACCACATAACCCAACATGCTCGATCCCATTTGGCCGGACACACTTTCCTGGGTCATGCTCGGCCTCGGAAGATCAACACGTCGCAGCCCCACCTAGGCACAACAGAGAGGTCATCCCGCCGGTCTAAATCCTATGCACGCAGGGGTCTGGGCCCATCACCCATTGCACACCTGCACGTTGCGAGGGCGGCCGGAAGCAGACCTAGCAACCTCCATTACAAAGGAAGTCACGTTACACAGTCCAATCCGGCGCGCGCCGCTCCGTCGCTGACGTCAAGAAGGCTTCGGCTGATACCACGACGCCGGGATACCCATAACTACTCCCGCGTAGATGGTTAGTGCGTATATACCAAATGGCCAGACTCAGATCAAATACCAAGATCTCGTTAAGCGTGTTAAGTATCCGCGAACGCCGAACAGGGCCAGGCCCACCTGTCTCCTAGGTGGTCTCAACCTGCCCTGTCGCTCTGCCACAAAGTAACAGTCGGGGGCCGTCGGGAACCCAGGCCCACCTCTACCGGGATGGAGCCACCAATCCTTTCAGCCCCCTCATCAGAATCACTTGCGGGTACTCATTGAGCTGACCCGACTTTAGTCACCATCTGTATAGTATGTATGTATGTATAGTATATACCCGTGATCACCTCCCGAGTGATCACGGCCCAATAGTATAGCAAGGCAGACTGACAAGAATGTAGGGCCAATGATGATAAACTAGCATCCTATACTAAGTATTTAGGATTGCAGGTAAGGTATCAACAGATGTAGCAACAATGTCAAGCTATGCACCAAAATAGGATTAACGGAAAGCAGTAACATGCTACACTACTCTAATGCAAGCAGTATAGAGGAGAATAGGCGATATCTGGTGATCAAAGGGGGGGGGCTTGCCTGGTTGCTCTGGCAAGAAGGGCGAGTCACCAACACCGTAGTCGAACTGGGGGTCGCCGGCAGTCTCGGGGTCTATCGAAAAGAAGTAATGGAGAGGGAACACAATAAATAACAAAGCAATCAAAGCATCACAAAGCGTAACAAGACAATACGCGGTGTTCGGTGTGCCCTAACGCGGTAGTAGGTGATACCGGTGAAGGGGGGAAAACATCCGGGAAAGTATTCCCGGTGTTTCGTGTTTTCTGACAGATGAACCGGAGGGGGAAAGTTGCGGGTTTGATATGTTAGGGGTGTGTGGTGGACGAACGGGCTGCGTATCCGGGTTCGTCTCGTCGTTCTGAGCAACGTTCATGTTGAAAATATTTTAATCCGAGTTACGAATTAAAAGATATGATTTTCTAAAGATTTTATTAATTTCTGGAATTTAATTAATTATTTAATTAATTCGAAAATGATTTAATGACATCAGCATGATGTCATGCTGACATCAGCAGTCAACAGAGTTGACTGGTCAACCTGACTTGTGGGTCCCATTCGTCATTGACTGATTAGTCTAATTAGGGTTTAATTAAACTATCTACTTAATTAGATTAATTAAACATGATTAATTAACTTAATTAATTCATTAACTATTTTAATTAATTATTAAGTAATTAATTATTTATATATTTATTTTTATTTCGTTTTTTTTAAACATTTTGGAGTGGGGCCCATTGTCATAGGGCCACCGGAGCCTATGCGGGCGTGCGGGTTACGGGCACCACCCAAACGGGCGATGGCCTGAGTGGGGGGGGCGAGCCCGACAGGGGGGAAAACGGGGCGAGCCCGCCGGGCGCCACCGGCGGATGGCCGTGGTGCGGCAGCCATCGAGGAGCCCCGGCGGAGGCGGCCAGCATGGCAGTGGCAGGCACGGTAGCCCGGGGCGGGGCCGGCAACGGTAGGGAGGCGGAGGGAGCCGAGACGCGGCCACGGCGGGGCGCCGGGCGAGGCGGCGGTGTCCGCGGGTACGGCGTGAGCACGGCGCGGCCACGGCGAACATAGCAGGCGGGTGAGGGAGGCAGAGAGGAGAAGGGGAGGGGGCGGCT